>NC_142879.1:5154015-5457045 GCF_051225735.1 Oryctolagus cuniculus | reverse complement strand
CCTACAGACATTAACTCTTATCATTGAAACAGAGTAAATGTCTTTCACAATATACTCATCTTTTGTATGAGAATAGAAGATTGCTTTATAACATGGATTATATAAGAATGTCTTAAACAGTTATACATATTAAATATTTATTAAAGTCCTTTCAGGGGCTAGCACTGTGGCATCGTGGGTAAAACCACTGCCTGCAGTGCTGGCTTCCAATATGGGCGCTGGTTCGAGTCCTGGCTGCTCCACTTCTGATTCAGCTCTCTGCTACGGCCTGGGAAAGCAGTAGAAGATGGCCCAAGTCCTTGGGCTTCTGCACCCACATGGGAGACCCAGAAGATGCTCCTGGCTCATGATTTCGGATCAGCCCAGCTCTGGCCATTGCGGCCATTTGGGGAATGAACCCGCAGATGGAAGACTTTCACTCTCTCTCTCTCCTTGCCTCTGTAACTTCACCTTTCAAATAAATAAAATCTTGAAAAAAAATTACTTTCAAATTTTCTGTGAAGAATTCAGTTGATTTCTCTAAAAAAATCTGTTTCATAGCTAGTTAAGTAGGAATATAGGTAAGGCACAGGCAGACCTTCAACGATTTTTTCTCTTTTTAAAAATATATTTACGTTTTGTTAGTCTAATATTTCACACTCTCAATTTGTAGAAAATGGCATTAAGCCACAGTATCCTGGAAGACCAAATGATCAACACAAAATCTAAAATAAAATATTTCCATTAAACATATTTAGAATGTTTTGCATTACAAACTGACAGTTTAGATAGAAATTTACAAAATATATAAATATAAGAATAATTAGCATGCCAATACATATTATTTTTTTCTTCTTTCCTGTTTCTTTTTAAATTTGCGAAGCAGGGAGACAGAGACAGACAGAGAAGAGTCAGAGAATCTTCCATCCACTAGTTCACCCCGAAAATGTCCACAGCATCCTGGAATTTGATTCGACACTCCCACACAGTGGCATATCCGCAGGAAGCTGGAATCAGGAACACAGTAGAGACCTAAACCCAGGGATTACAATGTAGCAGCCTAGCCACTAGCATGTTCTAGGACTTGCCTTCTTTAAAACAGTATACCCGGGTGGATGGCTGGCACACTGTAAAGACACAGTGGGAGTGTCCACATCACGTGATGAAATGACTGGGTTTGAGTTTCAGCTGTTTCTCATTCCAGCTTCCTGCCAGTGTGCAACCTGAGTGGCTGCTGTCACTCAGATGGGAGACCAGCCTGAGGTTCACTACTAGTCCAGCCTGGAGCATTTTTTATTTATCTGTGTGTTTGTGTGCATGTGTGTTAGTGCTCTTGTAATTTAAATAAACTAGGTCTTTAGTAAGCTTTGCATCACTCAAGCAGAATTGTGTGCTTTTAAATATGAAATAGCAGATAATCAATTTCATTTATTTAAAGAGTGTGAATAAAATGTCCCATAATAATATGAACTATGGTAATCACATTATTTGTTCTTTTTTAAAATAGTTTATTTATTTATTTGAGAGGTAGAGTTATAAACAGAAAGAAAGACAAAGAGAAAAGATTTCCATCTGCTAGTTCATTCCCCAAATGGCCACAATGTTTGGAACTGGGCTGATCTGGAGCCAGAAGCCAGGAGCTTCTTCCTCCACATGGGTGGAGGGGCTGAGGCACCTGGGACATCTTCTGCTGCCTTCCCAGGCAATTAGCAGAGGGCTGAATCCGAAGTAGAGCAGCCGGGACACAAACAGGTGCCCATATAGGATGCCAGTGGCGTGGGCAGAGGCTTAGCCACTGGGTCACAGTGTTGGCCCCAAGATTTTTTTTATCCTTAAATATTGGAAATATTAAACAGGTAGAATAAATAATAGATGACCTAAGGAAGTCCACATGAGAAAAATAAATATTAGGTTACTAGCAATGACCAAAAGATATTTGATTGTAATGCTTCCCTTTATTGCTAGAGGGCAGTATTTCAATGCACATATAAGAACAGTCCACTCACTTAAAATAATTATGTTGCATTTTTATTCTTGTTCTTGTTTTGCCCCCCCCCCCCCTTTCTGACAGACTGGACAGTGAGACAGAGAGACAGAGAAAAAGGTCTTCCTTTTTTTTTCACCTTGGTTCACCCCGCAATGGGCGCTGTGGCCAGCACACCACGCTGATCTGAAGCCAGGAGCCAGGTGCTTCTGCTGGTCTCTCATGCAGGTGCAGGGCCCAAGGACTTGGGCCATCCTCCACTGCCTTCCCGGGCCACAGCAGAGAGCTGGACTGGAAGAGGAGCAACCGGGACAGAATCCGGCACCCCGACCAGGATTAGAACCTGGTGTGCAGGCGTTGCAGGTGGAGGATTAGCCTATTGAGCTGCGGCGCCAGCCATCCCTCCCCCCCTTTTTTGTTAACACACGTTTCTATTGCCTGAAATCACTCAAATGCCACAGACACTGTTTTGCTAAGTAGGTAGTGATTAAGTTTAATAAAAACTATATCCCTCCTTCCAGTTATAAAACATGATATCATATTTCTCATATTCTTTCTTTTCTTTTAAATCATTGAGAACGTTAGGCAAAATTTCACCTTCTCCTGCAATGAGTGCACCTCCGAAAATTAGAATCTCCCATCCAATCTCATCTACCTTGAAGTATCTGTCACATTAACCGCACTTTTTAATTCACCTATATTTAAATTCTGTTTCAAAGGCAACTTTTTGGGGACAATAAGCCTCTTGGGACGCATATGGATACCTCTCTGGCTCTGAATTATTGCATATCCTAATGTACATTCTCTGGAACATTCTTTGTGTTCCTTCATTTTCTTGACTGTTTTATTGTCTGCCCATAATTCTAATTATGTTCAAGAAATGTGTTGAATTACATCCAGAGCAAAGAGATAATTTCACATTACTCACAGAAATATGGTGAATCAGGCTTGTTTCATTCAGGAAAGAGAACTCTGAGTCAATAGCCATTCAACTTATCTGCAGTGATTTCGAAGATTTTTCTGTGTTTAATAAATGTCTACAGCACTTCCCCATTCTTTACCCACCTAAGATCAGATGAAGGTTCCCTTGCAGAAGGAACGATGTTTTAATAGCAAATTTAGTATGTGGACAGACTCAAATTCCATTCATGATAATGTTTGATGATTTTTGTCTGGCAAGAACTGCAAGTTCTACCTTGATGATTGTGAGAATGATTACCAGCTAAGTCATCATATAAGGAAATAAAGCATCTGAACTATGTGGATAGAATGTCTCTATCAGATATTAGTTCTCAGACTCACATTTTAAAACTTAATTTGAGGGGAGGGGACATCAAAAATACATGGAATAGAATAACCTGCACCCATTCAACAATTCATGTACAAATTCTATTTGTGAGCAAAGAGAAATTAGATAGTGAGTCATGCACTGAGGATGAGTACATAAGTACTCACCTGGAAGTCAGGAGAGAAATCAGAGACATCTTCCTTCTGTACTACCTATTCCCAGGATAGCGCCACATGGGAAGAAAGAAGCCTCCATAAGGCAGCTTCAATCAGGATAAACAAATGCAGTTTTTCTTGATTATAATACAGAATTAGCTTCTATCCGACCATCTCAGAGTACTGATGAGATCAGGCATAACCTAATTGGATTCAGAAGGAAAAGAGCTTATTACTTGGGTCTGGAAGTCATGAGAGCCCTTTTAGTCCTCATCCTTGCTGTTAGGCAAACAGATGCAAAACCACAGATCCCTGCTTCTCCTTGGGGTGGCAAAGAGCTGGGAACAACAACCAATGACTGAACTTGTGGGGCTTGCCTGAATAAATGACTCAGTTGGGGTACTGATGAACCTGGCATATTTAAGATGCCAGTGGGAAACAGAACAAAGAAATAAACCTGGACAAAAACTAAGGCTGGAGAGGCACCCCCAATGTCTGTGATAATTAGTGAGGGTCTTCTGCCACCCACGGCCAACTTGTGAAGACTGGGAGAGTTGGATGTTTTGTCTAAAGTAGAGACACAAACACAGAGACCAAGAATGTGAAGAAAGAGAGAAAATATTATAAACAAAGAAACAAAGCAAGACTCCAGAAGTCAGTCTTAATGAAGTGGAATTACATGATTAATCTGAGAGAATTCAAGCTAAACATCATGAAGATGCTCATAGAAGTTAGAAGAACACAACAAAGTGGGAACTTAACAAATATAAAAATATGAAAGACTCATGGAGCCAAAGTAAACCATGACTGAACTGAAAACCATGAAAGCGTTCTAGAAAACACTAAGTCAATAGGAAGAAAGGATGAGTGGGTGCATAGACAGGTCCCTGGACATGATTCAGTCACGGGAACAGAAAGATAAAAGAATGACAACCAAGAAAGGAAGTTTAAGGGACTTACAGCATTCCACGCAGCACACCAACATACACATTATGGAAGTCCCAAAGAAGAAAGAGAAAAGAATAGAAAGCATGATTAAAGAACTAAAGACTGAAAATTAAAAAAAAAAAAAAATCAGGAAGAAAATGTACATGTAGGTCCAAGAAGGCTAAATGATCCCAAATAGGAGAATACACAGAGATCCAAACTGAGGTGCCATACTTTTAGAACACCATGACTGACCCTAAAAGATATATACAGAACATTCCACTACACAGTAGTAGAACAGAAATTCTTCTCAAGAACATGTCACATTGTCCAATGTAGATAAAATGTTCAATTCTAAAAAGATCTTAACAAATTTAATATGACTGAAATCATACCAAATACCTTTCCAGACCACAGTGGAATGAAATTAGAAATAAATAAAAGTTGAGGCCAGCACCACGGCTCACTAGGCTAATCCTCCACCTGTGGCGCCGGCACACCAGGTTCTAGTCCCGGTCGGGGTGCCAGATTCTTTCCCGGTTGCTCCTCTTCCAGGCCAGCTCTCTGCTGTGGCCAGGGAGTGCAGTGAAGGATGACCCAAGTGCTTGGGCCCTGCACCCCATGGGAGGCCAGGAGAAGCACCTGGCTCCTGCCTTCAGATCGGCGCAGTGTGCTGGCCACAGCGCACCAGCTGCGGCGGCCATTGGAGGGTGAACCAACGGCAAAGGAAGACTTTTTTCTCTGTCTCTCTCTCTCACTGTCCACTCTGCCTGTCAAAAAAAAAAAAAAAAAAAAAGAAAAGAAAAAGAAAAGAAAGAAATAAAAGTTGAAAAACTGAAAAATTAAATTCACAAACATTGGAGAGGTAAGCTTACTCTTATGTATCACAGGATCAAAGAGAAAATCAAGAGAAAAGATAGTAACTATCTCAAGACAAATGGAAACCCCAACTCACAGGAATTGCCACAAAGAGCATTAAAATGGGAGATTGAAAAAGGCAAATATCCACATTATGGAAGAAAACTCACATAAATATCCTACTTTATACCCCAAGAACTGGAAACAAATGATAAACTAATCCAAAAATTAGCAAAAGGAAGGAAACTAATCTTAGAACCTAGACTAAAAAAAAAAAAAAAAAGGAGAACAGAAAAACAAGAATAATTAACACTGCGTTGTTTTTCTTTGTCGCTATTGTTCAAAAAGATTAAAAAAATTGACAATTAAAAAAAAAAGACTTGGAGATGAAGAGAAAAAAATCAAGTAAATCTATAAACAAAAAAGGAAACATTACAACTGATTCCCAGAATGAAAAGAATAAGAGACTACTTCAAATCATTGTTTGTCATCAAACTGATAACATAGAGGAATTGATTACATTCCCAGAAACATAAAGCCCTCCATGACTGGCTCAAGAAGAGATGGAAACCAATAACAGACATATAGCAGTAAGGAGATAATTCAGCAATTAAGGATGCCCCAATCAAGAAAAGCTAAGCACTAGCTAAGCTTCATGTGAATTTTACTGAACATTGGAGGACGATATAGTGTCAATCCTTGTCAACTTTTCCAAAATTTGAAGGGGAAGAAATGCTTCCACACAAATATTATAAGGCCAGCAACACTCAGAAATACAAGAGAGGGGCCAGCATTGTTGTATAGCGAGTAAAGCTGCCGTCTGCACCCCAGCATCCCATATGGGTGCCAGTTCATGCCCCAGCTGTTCTATTGCAATCCAGCTTCCTGCTAAAGGTCTGGGAAAGCTTTGGATGATGGCCCAATGGTTTGGGCCCTTGTCACCCACGTGGGAGATCTAGATGAAGATCTGGCTTGGATATGTCCCAATCTGACCATTGAGGCCATCTGGGGAGTGAATCAGTGGATGGACGATCTCTATCAATCAATCAATCTATCTATCTATCCATCTATCCATCCATCTATCTGCCTCTAACTCTTTATGTATATGACTTTCAAACAAATAAATAAATAAATCTTAAAGAAAAGAAAATCAAGACAGAGCCCACAAGAAAAACACCTACAAGCAATGTCTCTGAACACTATGGATGTAAGTATCTTCAATTAAATAACAGCAAGCTCAATTCAACAGTGTGCTTTAAAAGAATCATACCTATCTCTGTGAGATTTATCCCTTGTATGCAAAGATAATTTTACTCGTGAGATTAAATTAATGAGACATACAACACTAAAGGGAAGAAATGCATAAAACAACATGTTTACAGAAACTGGGCTGGTGAAATAGCTCTGTAACTTTTCAAGGAATCGGTCAGTAAAATTCAAGTAATATGTAATCTGCCATAGTCAATATCCTCTGAAGATGGCAATATTTCTTTCAACATTTATTCTTATTAACATTTAAATGAAATTTTCTTTATTACTTTAATCATATATCTAAGTGAACATGAAAAATTAATCATCTCTGCTACTCATTTGGAGATATATATATATATACATATGTTACCATTTTTAAATCAAACTTTAGCTTTTCTTGACTCATATGGTTACCGTGAAGTGCAAATACGGTAGACACATTTTATATATTTTACTTTAAATTATTTTTAAAAATTTCAGAATGTCAGAGTTACAGAGAGAGAAGAAGAGACAGAAAGAGATTTTCCATCTGCTGATTGACTCAGCAGACGTTGGCAACAGTCAGTGCTGGGCCAGGCTGAAGCCAGGAGCTGGGAGCTTCATCTGCAACTCCCATGTGGGTGGCAGGGATCCAAACCCTTGTCACATTTTCCACTAATTTCCCAGGTCAGTGCAGGGAACTGGATTTGAAGTGGAGCAGCTAGGACACAAACCGGCATGCATAAGGGATGCTGGCATCCCAAGCAGCGACTTTACCTACTGTGCCACAACATCAGACTAAATTCTTAATCCTTAAAATTCCATTGACTGGGCCAGTTCTGTGTCACAGTAGATAAAAACACCACCTGCAGAGCTCGCATTCCATATGAGCACTGGTTTGAGTCCTGGCTGCTCCACTTTTAATTCAGTTCCCTGCTAATGAGCCTGGGAAAGCAGTGGGATATGGCCCAATACCTTGGGCTCCTGAGCCCAGATGGGAGACCTGGAAGAAACTCCTGCCTCCTGGCTTCAGATCATCCCAGCTCTGTCCACTGTGGTTATTTGAGGAGTGAACAGATGGATGAAGATCTCTCTCTCTCTCTCTCTCTCTCTCTCTAACTCTGCTTTTCAGAAAAATAAATACTAAAGAAATTTCCCATTGTTCAGAGAGTTTAAAAGTATTCTAGTTTAAAAACTTGAAAAAATAAGACTCATACCACTTCTGTCTTACCCAATGTGTTCTTGTGCTCATAATTACTGTATTATACTGCCTTCCAGAAGGTACATTTCCATATAATGAACAAAATTGATAGATTTTAGCAAGATCCTCATAAAATGTTCTGCAGCATCACTAGATGTATGCAACCAGAGCTTTTAAATCATTCCTAAAACTACCTTTATTTTTAAGAAAGTGCATCCTTGTTGTTGATTATTCAGCACTTATCAGTAGAAATAAATTTCAAATATTACTTAAAGAAATTAAAAATACTCCTATGATCATATATAACCAACAATAGTTTTAATGCAGATGTATGTGATTCTACCTCCTGTCCTATGCATATACCCAAGTTTTGCAGCTGTGGAGCTGAAGTGTGAGCCTTAACTGATTTAATTATTTCCAACATAAAATTACACAACTAAAAGAAAATGCGTTGTGTCCAACAGATCTCTGCATTGGTAATGTAACATAGTTGCTTTACGTGAGACTATGGTTAGTAAATCAAATCAAGTGACCCCTGATTTTTTTTTAAGATTTATTTTATTTATTTAAAGAGTTACAGAGAGAGGCAGAAAGAGAGAGAGAGAGGTCTTCCATCCGCTGGTTCACTCCCAAGATGGCCACAATGGCCAGTGCTGCACTGATCCGAAGGCAGGAGCCAGGAGCTTCTTCCAGGTCTCCTACGTGGGTGCAGGGGCCATTTTCTACTGCTTTCTCAGGACATAGCAGAGAACTGGATCAGAAGAGGAGCAACCGGGACTAGAATCGGCTCCCATAGGGGATGCTTTCTCTTCAGGCCAGGGCATTAACCCACTGCACCACGGCGTCCGCCCCAGACCCCCTGATTCTTTTCAACACAGCCAATAGACACACTCCAGGAGATATGCAAGCAAGCTTTAGTCACATTCCTAAATCCTCGATGGCTCAAGAAAAGCTACTTTCTCCTTTTCTCCCTCAGATTCAGGTATATATTGGAAAGGAATCTTTGTTTCCTAATAGGAACATCACGTAATGGGATAAGACTCAACTGGCACTTGAGGTTCAAGACAAGAAGCTCAGTATCCATCATGGTGTCTGTCTCCCACTCAAATCCAAGTCAAATTTGGCAACTCAACATCAATGCAGAGTCTGATTCCAGCAGGCCCAATGTTTCGAGGTAAAGTAGCAAGCTTGTGACAGTAAAGCCTTAAGCTAAAACCTGCTGCACCAGCATTGGTGACTTTGGTTGGGCCGGATGATCAACAGTTTAACCACGTCTTTGCATCAGGGTTCCCTTTTCTATGAAGCACTGTTTCAAAGAAATAAAATGGATCTTTTTTTTTAAAAAAGAAAGATTAGTACTGGTTGACATTGTATAACTAAATATCTAAATAAATATGTCAGGTAATATTTATTATTTATTCATTTATTGTTGGTATAAGCTTTGCATTTTTAGGTAATTTTTAAACAGAAAATAATATCCATGTATAATTTTCTTTAATTGAGCCAGCCATGTTTATTTTATCTTCCAGTAAAATCAATGTGATTTTATGTTATGTTTTATATAACTGCAAATAGAAGAAAATATTCATCTCCTTTTAGACAACTTTCGTTGTCTCTGAATAAAACTGTAATGCAATCACAGAACCAGTTGCCTGGAAACTTTCAGCACAATGAAACAAATAGAGATGCTAATTGGAACAGGGTCCTTTAATGACCAAATATTACCCAATATCTGTGTTTTAATTCACTCTCACATCCTGGCAGACTTAAGATCTCCACATTAAGAAAATTCTAATTAAGAAATTCTAATGTTACTCATTAACAGACATCTTTTATCTTTAAGAGATAAAAAGAACCTGCCTCCCAGTATCATAATTTAATCAAGGAAACAAATGGTTAATGGAAGGACTGTGAGAATTTGAAACCATTTATAAAACCAATAGTTCAGAAACATTGAGATTTTTTCAGTACCCAACATAAAAATTGGTAGCGGAATAATTCATCTAAGTTCAGTGTAACCCTTTGATAAATCTTCCTGTCTCAGTAGAATGTGGATTGATGATATTGGAGACTAAGTTTTGAGCTTAGACTTACATGATATTTCTTAAATATTTTTGCACTTTCTGTCAAGGCAACTCCCCCAAAAATCTATCCTTAGTCTAAAGTCAAATTGCTTTAGATGGTCAATAAATGCTATACAGAAATACACTTTGATTATAGAACCAGACATTTTAAAATTCTTTTACTGAGTATCACATTGAACCAGGAAAATAAATGACTGCCAACTATTGAGAAGCAGGTAATCAGGGCATTTTGTCCAAGTACAAGTAGATGGATTTTGTAGAGCTTTTGTAAGGCTAAAATGCTGGTGCCAGATGTCATGTTTCAATGGAAATTTGATAACTTTACAAAGTCTGCTAAAGTGTAATAAAATATTTGTTTTGCTTTAGTACTCTATATCTCTGTAAAAAGCCAGAATGACACACTGGGACACTGTTGCAAAATGGCATAGACCTTCTTGCACAAATGGCTTAGAGTCCTTTGGTAAGAACACTTTGCATTTACTTATTTTGCCAAATTTTAAACCAGAACCTGAAAGTGTAATTTAAAATAAAATCACTATGTTAGGTAGATGCTTATGCCCTAGAAAGCAGAGTTTTATGTTAACAAATTCTGAGTTTTTCAAAATAACCATAGAAAGGACACAGTGAAACCATGCCCAAAGAATAATAAACTGTGACTAATTTAACATTGTAAAATGACTGACATTGTCCGAGGCGAGGTCAACCTCCCAGGCTTTTCACAGTGTAAATTTGCACAGTGTGGCCCCAAGGACTGCAGACTCCCTGTAGTCAGGAGAGATGTAGATACTGGATAATTCTAATTCTTACAATTTCTGCCAACCGAGTAGAAAAAGGAAATTATTGAATGCAATTCTATTTATTGAACTACAGTTCATGTACATATATTCATGTACAGAGATGCATGTATGCATACACCACTCATATTTCACATCATAAAGAACCCCACACAACACACACTTATATATTATATCGGGCATCAAGGCAAGAGGGAATATTAATTCCTTTATTTAGTATTTTATATCTTTTGACAACATGTATAAAATATCAGCTTGTACATAGTAAAGGAATTTAAAGGAAGGACATTACATACTAACACAAGTTTCCCTAGTCACAGCATTACAAGTACTCTGGTTTGAAAAATTTCACACAGTTGAGAAAATAATAAAAAAAAAAAAGAAACTATCAGTGAATATTATTGCAAAAATCATTCCAAATTATTTGAAATGTGCTTGTTGTATCTGAATTATCAGGACAGTAGAGATTATGGACTCAAACATACTGCCAGGAATGGAGTGAATAGCCTATGTGGACATGGCCAATAGTCACATATAGATTCACATGTTGCTATAAGTCTAATGACTAATTTATGAAAATTAATAGATGAGGGGTCAGTACTGTGGCGCAGCTGGTTAAGCCATGGCTTGTAGTGGTGGCATCCCGTATGGGTGCCAGTTCAAGTCCTGGTTGCTCCACTTAGATCCAGCTCCCTACTAACACACTTGGGCAGCGTCAGGGAATATCCCGATTCCTTGGGTCCCTGCACTCAAGTGAAAGACTCAGAAGATGTTCCTGGCTCGTGGCTTAGGCCTGACCTAGTCTTGGTCATTGAGGCCACTTGGGGAGTGAACCAGATGATGGAAGATGTTATAGATGCTTGAATCCAAATATGCTTTATTTAAATTATTAGCCAATTTACTGTATAATTTCATTGAAACCTCTATTCTGCACATGCTATTAATTACTAGAATTTTGTTGATAGATTCTATTGTTTACAAATGGCACATGTAAATCTGGATTAATTCCTTCTTTAAATTAATTTTTATACTGAAAATAATTTAGTAGAGGCAATTGCAATAGTGCAGGAGGTTAAGCCACCACTTGAGATGCTAGCATCACGTATTGCAGCAAATGACCAGAATGCCAGCTTCTGTTCTGGCTTTCTGCTCTCATGCCTGGAGGGGCAGTAGGTGATGACCATTGTACTTGGGTTCCTGACGCCCATGTGGGAGACCCTGACGGAATTTCAGTCTCCTGGCTTTGATCTGGTCCAAACCCGACTATTGGAGGCATTTGGGGCATGAAAAAGAGGATGGACAATCTTGGTCTCTCCTTTTCTCTCTTTCAATATGTTTTTCAAATAAACAAATAAATAATATTTTTAAAAATAACTTTATGGAAACATGGAATTAAAAGATATTTGTTTTCAGGCAAAATTATGTCAAAATCCTTGCATAGTTTTTGCATAATAGAATTTTCATGTACTTCTTAAAACCCATCATATGAATGGGTTTGAAATTATTTTGCACAAATATGTGTAAAATAATTTATTTATTTGAAAAGCAGAGTTATGAGAGGCAGTTAGAGAGATAGGTGTGTGGATAGATAAATGGATCTTCCATCTGCTGGTTCACTCTCCAAATGCCTCTAATAGTTGGGGCTCAGCCAGGCTGAATTCAGTAGTCAAGAACTCCAGCCAGGTTTCTTAAATGGGCGAAATTCAATAAGAGAGACATCACCTGCTCCCTCGCTTGCACATTAGCAGACAGTTGGGTGAAAGGTGGAGAAGCTGGGACTCAAACTGATACTTTGATGTAGAATCTCGGCAACCCAAGCAGTGATTTATTTAACCACTGCACCACAGTGCTCACAGCAAACTTACCCTTTAATTCCATTTTCCATAGCTTTGTGAAGTTCCCTCATTTGCTGTTGGTGTAAAGAAGTCCATAATTGTTGCAGACATTTTATTTATAAAAACTCCGATTATCACGAGGAGGCAATCTGCATCAGAAACAGCATCAATTCAATTGTCAGAATTTATTTGCTGAAATTCAAGAAGATATTTCAACATGTTGTTGTCAACTCAATCTTTATGAAGTGTTACTACTTTTTCAAACATAGCATCCCCTTACACAAAATTACAAAATTTTTAGTGTGCATAATTTTTCATTTAACTGTATTAGCCTGAACTATATTGAAACTGTTCACTGTGACAAAAAAGTAACCAGCAATGAACAAAAATCAATATTGTATGCAAAGGTGTATGATACATAAAAGCAGATCTAGATGATGGTAACTATTGAAATGCAAGTTATCTTGTTAATAATTGGGAAAATAATCATTATTTTGTAAATGTTACTGTTTTTATTGTTAAACATAGAACTTCGTAGCTGCAGGTCTTGGATATATAGAGAAATGAGAAGAAAAAAACAAAATGCTAATTTTTGATTTTTATAAAATTTGAGAATCAAAGAATATAGATACAAACAGACAGAAAGAGCTCTCATACATTGATCACTCACCAAATGCCAGCAACAGCAGGAACCGGGCCAAGTCAAAGCCAGGAGCCGGAATTCAATCCATGTCTTCCATGTAGGCAGCAGGGACTCAATATGTGAGCAATCGCTTTAACCTCTCAGGGCCTGCATTGGAGCCAGAACCAGGTATTGAACCCAGGTTCTCAGGTATGGGACTCGTGTATCTTAACCAGCTTGTTAACCACTCAACCAAATGCTTGTCTACTAATCAATAATTAACACAAGGAGAATTATCATGTCATTTTTCCTCTTTATCAAAACAAAATTAAGTTCTAACGGTGCTTCCTTTCATTTCTCACCATATATCTCATGATAAAGAGAGATCGCTTTGCTGTGATTTAGCAGATAATCATAACTCCATTCTAAATATAAATATCAATTTCTGCAATGCAAATACCATAAAATATATCTGAGTTCTGCTAATGGACTGTCTTTTGCCTGTTTTACTTCCTCTGGGAAATCTTCATTCTCTATGTCTCATCACTTTTCTTCCTTATGTGGACAGCTTGCCATACCCAGGTGCCCTTGAGTGCATGTCCAGGTTCTCCAGAATGACAGCAGTTTCAGTATTGCCACTATCACCTGTCATTGCCTGCGCATCGTGACTTAGATTTTATTCTAGTGCTGCAACTTTCATTGGTGTACTGCAGTTCCGTCTTTGTTGATCAATTCATTTTCTGTTATCCATTTTTGTAGAATGTCACATGGTCTGTTCACTGAGAATGAGAAAGTTACCATCACACATTTTGTTGTGAGACTGACTAATATTGCATAGTGAGCAGTTATTGACTGCATTTGATAGAAGGTGTTTAATATGTCACTAGTCACTAAGTTAATATCTTATTAAAGCAGTGATTTGTGGGCTAGAAATCATCTTTATACTATGTACAATCAGTCACCATTCAGATACATGGACACCAAAATCTGTACCATGTGTTTGGGGTTCTGGCATCATTTAACTAAGCCATGATTTCAAATTTTTGTGTAGGAACTGTGTATATTAAAAGTGTTTATATATGTGTTTCAATGTACAGTATGAAATGATGTTTCCATAAGATAGAAATAACAAAAATAACTTAATTATTCTATTTAAAGTGTTGGAAATCATTTTATACTACAAACATGGAAACAAGCAAATATACACATTATGTATCAACTGGTTCATACCCCAAAATTCTTAATAATTCAGAATGCTTTTTGATAGAAAAGCTGTTGCATGTGTATGGGAGCATATATGATATTAATGTGCTTGATTCATCTTCAAAAGTAAATATTTTATATGTTGATGGTCATAAATATTAATCAAATAATGTTGTTAATACATCAGGATTCAAAATAACAATCAAAGTGTGATCCAATTTTTGCAAAAGTTAATTTTAGAAAACATACTCGATTGCTTTTGTGACCTACTCAGTGTAATATTTTAGGCATCTTGCTAAAATGCACTGGATAATACCTCAGCTGTCAACACTGGTCTTACTGGTGGTTAGAAATGACAGGAATGGAGAAAACTGGTTTAACAAGTAAAGTAAATTATGATGGAGTAAGAAGTTCTGTTTTTATGGCATAGTGGGTGATTATAGGTAATAATAATGTGCTGTATATTTTTATATAAAAAGCGAGAAGAAAGGATTTTAAAAGTCTTTATCATAAAACATAAAAAGACAACATTATTTGATGAGATAGATATTTTTATCCTGACTTGAATATTATACAGTGTGTATATGCATCAAAACATCACTTTACACTCATAAATAGGTGCTCTGTGCATTAGTTAAAAATGCAAGAAATGACAGAAAGTGAAAGAGAATGTATTTAACCAGAAATTATATGTTGCTATCATAATCAGAAATATTTAAAAATAGTTTAGAAACTGAAAAGAAATAATCATTAAGCAAAATCAAAAGAGAACTGTCTCAATCTAATACATTTGTAAAATGTCTGGAAATGAAGCTAATTTTCAACAACCTGGGAAAACTGAGTGACCCTATATCAGTCTTTTGTTTGCTACAAGCACTAAGATAAAATCTATCTAAATTAAGTCAATGTGAACTTGTCTTGATAGGTGAATTATTCAGAGTGAAGGGTAGATGATATGCAGGCACTGTAGGAGATGCCCTGAACCTGCTTAGATAAATCAAACTAGAGTTATTTACCTAAAGGATAGAGAAAAGGAAGTTAGTTGTTCAAGGGATCAGAGATAAATAGTAAAATAATGAATAGGATTTTCTACGATGTATGACATTGCAAGCTAAAAATCCTCACAGCCAGGAGATAAGCTGCAGATAACAACGTGTGAGGCAGCCAGGGTCACATTAGCTCTTCCTTCCTCCATGAAATAAAGGTTAGAGAGTTCTTTGGAAATGCCACTCAATACATACCCTGGGAATCAACAAATTATTATCTTTTTATACAGTACACAATATAAACACAGCATCCATTTAGTGGGAAGATATTTGCACTTAATTTGGCATATCATTAATATTTTCCATTTATTTAAAATATTTCAAGAGTAAAGCTGATATTATCCTATTTTCATGGGATAGGCAATTTCATAAGGGTGATATGTGTGTTATCTGAATGGTTAAAAGAATACATTACATTTTAGGCAAAACCCAATCCTTATTTTGCACATTTAGTCTTCCATGCCAAGGCAGACTCACTGAAGTGTTCTCCTGGACTTACAGCAATGGAAATAGAATAAGAGTTACTCATTAGTCAGCATAAACTACTGCAACTGCTCCCTTGGGATAAATAGAAAACTGCTGTTCTTCACTTGTGGTTAGTTTGTTTCATTATCACTCACAACACACTGCTGATCAGGGTTCTCTTATCTTCAACCCATCAGAGATTCCGAATGCTCTCTCTAGGGGTTTCTCTGTCCCCTAGAGCTTTGCAAGTTGGCCAGTGGGAGAGGGAGCATAGAGAGCAATGCAAGAATTTGAATTAGTGCTTTCTTGAACACAACATCCGTCACTTTCCAGTCTCCTAACCCTAACTCTAATCCAATGCTGTTGACTGAACCATAGTGTCTCCTTAACTTCATGGGCTAGAAAACAGAGACTCATTGATGGTAGATATAAAGGAAACATGACAAATTGGATGTGTGTTTGCACAAACACACACACATATTTGCTATGTTCCCCGTGGTGGTTTTTTTTTTTTTTTTTTTTTTTTTTTTTTATAGGCAGAGTGGACAGTGAGAGAGACAGACAGAGAGAAAGGTCTTCCTTTTGCCGTTGGTTCACCCTCCAATGGCCGCCACGGCCGGTGCGCTGTGGCCGGCGCACCGTGCTGATCCGATGGCAGGAGCCAGGTACTTCTCCTGGTCTCCCATGGGGTGCAGGGCCCAAGCACCTGGGCCATCCTCCACTGCACTCCCGGGCCACAGCAGAGAGCTGGCCTGGAAGAGGGGCAACCGGGACAAATCCGGCGCCCCGACCGGGACTAGAACCCGGTGTGCCGGCGCCGCAAGGTGGAGGATTAGCCTAGTGAGCCACGGCTCCGGCCTCCCCGTGGGTTTTATTTCTCTGTGGAATCATGGCAAATACACTGATCAACTGGTTTTAAAATAGGAATATTATTCTAATTGTTTGTGTCTGCCAAGAATAATCACAAGAGTCCTTAACAGGGGGTGAGGGTGAAATACTTCTAGTTAAAGAGTAGCATGAATACAAAAGCCACCCATGAGACACAAAGGGAAAATGCCACTTTTGGGAATAGAAGATCAGACATCAAGGAATGCAAATAGTCTGAAAAAACAAGAAAGTAGAATGTCTAAGAAAAGAATAAAACCCTATGAACTCCTTGATTTTAACCCAGTGAGACTTGCGTTGCACTGCTCAATGCAGAATTATGAGTAATTCCGTATTGTGGCAGTCTGCTTTCATGGTAATTTGTTATGGCAGCAACAGGAAAGGAATACATTACTCTACTCCTGTACAAATCCAGAGATGTGCATCTGTGTGGGAAATACCCTTATAAAGTAGTCTTTCACAATTTCTGACACTCTGCTCTGTGTCTTGAAAACATTTTAATATAGTCATTCATTCTGCTGGAAATAGCACTTTAGTTTCTGTTAGTGAAACAAAATAAACCTGCTAGATAATCATGCATTATAAACAGATCGAATTTATCTATGTTATCTTCATAGTTATATAAATTTTGCTTATGTCACCAGACCATAGTTCCCACTTGTTTATAGCAGTTAAATGTATAGTTACTGAAAGATCTGCCACTCGGAATGCTCACAAACTTGACATTTCAAGATAATTCTGATTAATGGAAATTTTAAAATAAATACTTACAATGTATCTGTTATATGTATGTGTGTGTGTGTATATATATATATATTCTTATTGATACGAAGCAATTAGGGTGATCCATGCAGAAGTTTCCATTTTGTAATCCCTATACTATTGAATATCCACAGTGAGAGAATATGAATGATGTATTCTGACAAGGGACATGATCATCTTCCCATGTTTCATATTTAATAGGTGCCAGTAATTATATTATAGGCTATTTATCCCTGTACATGAGTGGTATTAAATTGCTGATCTGACATATTTACATCAGGGTCAGGAAATCACAAAGCCCTCAGGCAGTGACAATGGACAGGATGCAGAACATAAAGAAGTCATTATCTGTTTTTAAGAATGCATGCAAGTCATCCCTAGTATATTAATTAGAAGAACCACTCAATTTTCTGAGATGTCTTATCCTTGAAAGGTTAGATGTCAGGAATGCTGGTTGACTATCAAAATTTTAAAGCAACTGAGGAATTTCTGTACCTCAAGTAATGTGAAGCATTTCACTTTTGTATTTTTAATTTTAAATAGATTAAATGTTTCTTATGTGTTTACTCAAAATCACTTTAGATCCTCCAATGTGTGCAATACAATTGAAAATTAGAACTGAATACTCTGTGAATAAAATTGTCTTGTGGGATTATTAACATCTACATAATGATTGCTCAAACAACAATTTCAATTTACGGCATTTATATGGATGAGAAAAGCATATTTACCAACTAGTACACTGCAGACACTGAGAATTATAAGCTAAGTATGATCCCTGCACTCTAAGAAAATCACGGTGCTTACAATTTGGCATATATTATGACATTTGATTCTTTCTACTTTATCAAATAAGTATCACAGTTATCCTCATCTTGAAGACTTACAGACGCTCAGTAAATTTTCCAACTCATATTACCCTATAAATGACAGACATTAAGATTTGGACTCAGATTTGCCTAGCATGAGTTTCTGTGCTCTTTGGCCATATAGTTCATCAAGTAGAAACTATATCTGTGGAAAGAGCTTGAAATGTATTCGAAGAAGAGGTAAGAGTTGTAAAAAGGTTCATCTCTAAGTCAGAACATGGGGGAAAGCACATTTGGACGTTAGAGGATAAATCCCAGGAATGACAGAAGGGGAGCTAGAGAAACAACCGGGGTCAGCTAAGGAAGTGTTGATGAATCTGGAATATACCCAAGGAACTCAAGCTGAGAGATGACGAGAGAGACTTACTTGGAAAGCTCACTCCACTTTATTTATTTATTTATTTATTTATTTATTTATTTATTTTGACAGGCAAAGTGGACAGTGAGAGAGAGAGACAGAGAGAAAGGTCTTCCTTTGCCGTTGGTTCACCCCCCAATGGCTGCTGCGGCCCGCGTGCTGCTGCCAGCGCACCGCGCTGATCCGAAGCCAGGAGCCAGGTGCTTCTCCTGGTCTCCCATGGGGTGCAGGGCCCAAGGACTTGGGCCATCCTCCACTGCCCTCCCGGGCCACAGCGTAGAGCTGGACTGGAATGCATAAAATATTACAGCCGGAGAGCCTACAGACAGAGAAGCCAGTATGAACAAACTATGTCCCATGCATTGTTGCAGCTCAGAGCTACTGGTGGCCTAATCTGTGACAGTCAAACTGGAGTGGGGAGAAGTGAACAGCAGCATTTAAAAAGTAGAAGAGATGTTTCTCAAGCAAGTAATTAATTAAGATGGTGAATAATTGAACAGGTAAGATGGAACAGAGGAAGAGGTGTGAAATATACTGGATGATGACTACCAGGAAGGAAAAGGCATTGGAGGACAAGGTGAGATGAAATGTGAATGCACTAAACTTGAGATGACTTTTCAGTATAGGACTGGGGAAGACCCACTGGAAGTGCATGTAGATTTCTGAACTTCAGGAGAGGTTTGTAAGCACAAGCATAGATGAGATCACCAAGTTATATATGAAGGAGGGAGAAAAAAAGTCCTAGACACAAAAGGACTCTCCAGGAAGCAATGAGGACTAGAAGCAGAGGAGGAG
The DNA here is from genome assembly GCF_051225735.1 of Oryctolagus cuniculus. Classification (NCBI taxonomy): domain Eukaryota; kingdom Metazoa; phylum Chordata; class Mammalia; order Lagomorpha; family Leporidae; genus Oryctolagus; species Oryctolagus cuniculus. The sequence goes on along the minus strand of NC_142879.1, from coordinate 5,437,705 downwards.
TAACTCTGATTGAAGATGACGCATTTGCGTAGAGAAAGCAGTACTTGCTAGATGAAGAAAAGTAAGGACTTCAAAGAATTCCTACTTACCCCAATGCTGGAGAGTGTCAGTCTTCTGAATTTAGTAAAGCGAATACTTGAGCCACCTAGACCCATGGTAGAGAGGCCCAGGGTGAATACTTGCGGAAACTAAAACAAAAGTGAGAATTAAATATATTTTACATAGCTATTATCAGGATTTGTCAGCCTTCCAACTTTAGAAAGTAAACCACAAGGGAAGGGATTTGATTTTTGTCTCCGTATCAGTTGATAGTACAGCAGCATTATTGGGATCTTTTCTAACAAATAAGTTAATGGGCTATCAATCCCTGAATACACCTTTTGCAGAGAGGTTATGAAAAAACTCAATCATCAACTATCTACTTAAAATTTTATAAACAAGGTCAATTGAAAGTGTTCAGGATTACAGATGTTTCAGAAAAGGAGGATGATATTAAATCATTTTCCTTTCTCAAAGTTTAACATGAACATTACAAATGCTTTAATTCATATTAAGTAATACTTTCTTTTCTGAAAAGGCATTGTTCTAACTGCTTTTTCTTTCTCAATTGTCAAGAAAGAAAAGTTTCATAACACCTTAGATAGCAGCTTCCAGGGTAACGTTAACTGAATTCTTAGAGGAAAATGTCAAGATGGGAAGAAGCATCATTGTTCACTTAATATGATGCCTTATGCAATACTGTCACATATCCAGAAATTGGATGGTGACTATTTTTGCAATTTGATTGCCACAAATTTCAGGAGAAACATATGAAAAAATGGGGAGTTAGGCAAAAATTTTGACGTCTTTTCTAATAAGAACCTGGAAAAATTCTACAATTGAACTTATATTTTTCTCTGAAAATAGACGTATCTCTGGGAATATACTGATATTGACAGGCCAGGGTTATAAATATATTTATAGGAAAATTGTTGCATTAACTAAGCTAGCAATTGCACCAGTAATACCCATGGCTTTCCTATTCAACTTCTGCAGCATTTTCAATGACAGGCTATCCTGATGCAATATATACATGAAAAATAGGTTTCACTGAGTATGTCTCAATATCACTGCAGAAAACATATATGGAAAGAATTTCTTCTAAGAACAGTAAGAAATTGCTACAGTTTAAAAGATCATGTTTCTTTCCCATTTCATTTTGCCAGGCTTTTCCATATATGATATATTGATTGAAAAATACTTTCATGTTAAAAGACCACAAAGTCATAGATACAACTTTAGTAAGTTTACATTTTCTACTTTTTGTGAGAACATTTTAGCAAACACAAATTTATACATATTTATTAGTCACAAGGGAAGTTTTGATACAAGTATATATTGTGTAATGAAAAATGTAAATAAATGTATCTCTTACAAGGTTTAACATTTATCTATGATGAACACATTCAAAAACATATCTTCTAGGTTTTCTGTAGAAAAATATACCATGTATTAACATCATCCATTGTCACCCTATGTGCAATAGACCCACAGAACTTCTTACTCCTAACCATACATTAGTACCCTCTGATCAAACTTTTCCTGTCCCCCCTCTCTCTAGCCTCCTCAGCCTCTGGTAACCATTGTACTTATAATGTACTTATAATATCTATTAGAACAGTTTCTTTTTTTGGTTTCACTACTCAATCATAAAAAAAGAAAAAAATCCTATCTCTCGCAACAAAATGGATACATCTAGAAGCCATTACACTTCATGAAATAAGCCAGTCCCCAAAAGATAAACATCATATGTTTTCCCTGATCTATGGTAACTAATACACCACAAAAATATAATTTATATGAGCAAAATTGACATTTTGAGATTTGATTTTTGTTACAGCCCTTGTCTCTACTGTTGAAGAAAAAAATTTCCTTCTCCTTACTGTTTGTTGAATCCTTTACATAATGGAGTGATAAGCTTATGATTTGCAAATAAACTGAAAGTATGTCATTGTGAAAATTTAAAGGAGGGAGGGTGGGAGCGTGGTAGAGTGGGAAGTATCACTATGTTCCGAAATATGTATATATGGATTTCATGTGTTTGTTCACCTAATCTAAGTAAAATATTGAAACACTGTTTAATATTTATTTATTTACTAGAAAGAGTTACACAGAGAGAAAGAGAAATCTTAAAAAAAAAAAGCGAGAAAGAGAGAAGGAGAAAGAGAAACATCTTCCACCTGCTGGTTCACTCCCAAATGGTCGCAGTAGCCCAGGCTGGACCAGGCTGGACCAGGCTGAAGCCAGGATCCCGGTTTCTGACATGCGGGGCAGGCGCCCAAACTCTCAGACCATCTTGGACCATCTTCTGCTGCTTTTCCCAACCCATTAGCAGGAAGCTGGCTCCGAAGTGGAGGAGCCGGACACGAACCCGTGCTCATACAAGATACCAGAATTTTAGGAGGTGGGTTTACCTACTACCCCACAATGGTGGCTCCATTTAAAAAATTTTGACAGACATATAAAAATTGTACATATTTGTGGGATACTAAGTGATGTTTTGGTTCACATATGCATTGTGGAATATTTTCTTTATCATGAAGACACCAAAATCCTGTCTTCAGGATTTCTGTTTAGAACAATATACACTACCTGAACATTACCTATAGTCATTTTATTGTGCAATTGAACTCTAAAATTTCTTATTTCTTACTCATATCTAGTAACTTTCCCCTCCCACCCCAGCATTCTCCAGCCCCTGGTAACCCTCATTTTAAGTGTAAGTTTTCTGAGAGCACATATTCTTTAGACTCCACATGAGTGAGGTCATGAGATACTTATTTTTCTGTGCTTGGCTTACTTCACTCATCATAATGACCTCTAGTTCCATCCATGACATTGCCATGGCAAGATTTCATCCTTTCTGTGACTGAGTAGTATATTGATTTAATAGCATGTAAGTGATTTAATATAATGTGATGTCTATGCACATTATCTTTCATCAGTGGGTGCACACTGGTTGTTTCGTTGTCTAGTGTGAGTAGCCTTTCAATACACGGGGAAGTGGAGCTGTTCCTTAAACAGATTGATTTTATTTCCCTAGAATATATACCCAGTAGTGAAATTGCTGGATCATGTGTTGGCTCTATTTTTAGTGTTTGCATGTTTTTAGTAGTTTACTTTCCTACCAACAGTGTACAGCATTTCCCTTATCTGTCAACCCTCATCATCACTTACTATATTTTTTTTTTCTTTTTGATTACAGCAAATCTAACTGGAATAAGGCAGTCTCTCACTATGGTTTTGGTTTGTATCGTCTTGCTGATTAGTGATGTAGAGTACTTTGTACATACTTATGGGTCACTTGTATGTCTTCCTTTGAGAAATGTCTGTTTAGACCTAATGCCCATCTTGTATTTGTAATTTTTCTGAAGCTATTGAGTTTAAGTCCTCATGTATTCTTGCTATTAATCTATTATCAGATAAATAATTTTCAAATATTTTCTACCACTCTGTAGGTTTTCTTTTCACTCTGTTGATTGATTGTTTCTTTTCTTGTAAAACGGCTCCATAATTTGATAAAATCCCCTTTGTCTATTTTTGCTTTCGTTTGCTGAGATTTTGGAGTCGGATACAAAACCAATTCCCACCTATCCCTGTACCCTGCAGCATTTCTCCTTTTCTTTAAGTAGCTTAATATTAGGTCTTCAATCAATATTGGGTTGATTTCTGAGTATGGTGAGAAACAGAGGTTCAGTTTCATTCTTCTGCATTTGGGTATCCAACTTCCATTTTTCCAATGCATGTTGTTAGCTGCTTTGTGCCTGGACTTCTCTTGCTTGCTTTGGATTTCTATTTGTATAGAGTATCTTGCTCCATACTTTCAGGACCTTAGAGGTAAACTGAGTTCTTGAAAGCAGCAAGTTGGTGGCTCTTATTTTTTATCGACTAGATCATTCTATGTCTTTTCATTGGAAATATGAATCCATTAATACTTGAACTAATTATTGACAGGTAAGGTCTTACTGCAGCCACTTTGATGCTTATCTTCTAATTGTATTATAATTCTTTCTTCCTCTCTTACAATTTTCATTGTTTTAAGTAGTCTTCTCTATTAGTATGTTTTGGTATCTTGCTTATTATTTTTTTCAGTGTATGATAGAGATCACTGCTTCAAGATTATGACACTAACAACTTATTTTCATTATAATATGATGTCTTGAAATTATAAAAACTTAACACTGAATGTAAATATATTAAAAGAAGCAACAAAAATGAGAAATAACAATGAACACTGTACACATACACGCCATTATGCTGCACATTCTGAAATCATGATGTGTTATTTTTTCTCTGTATTGCCTTGCCTCAACATTTTGATGTAGTTTTTATTATTTTAATTCTTTGCTTGTTAGATTTCACACAATAGATGTGAACAGTTTCCTCATTATGTTTGTGATATTAGGACATTCTCAATTTCTCTAGAGTCACTATTACCAGTGAGCAGCATACTTGTTATGTTTTCCTTTACTAATTAGTGTCTTTAGTTTTGAGAACCCCTTTAGCATTGCTTGTGTACAACTCTGATGTTCACAGATTTTCCCACTTTTTGCTTATCTGGGGAAACCTATCTCTTCTCCTTTCTGACAAATCATCTTGCTGGTGTATTTTTCTCCACTGGAAGCATTTTCTCTTCAATTTTGAAATTCTCATGCCTCTCTCCTTCTTTAGGATTTCTGCTGAGAAGTCTGAAGAATTGATCTCACTTTATGAATTGTCAGTTTCCATTGTCTCAGTTTTGAAAATCCTGTCTTTAAATCTGGAGCACTTGTCTGGGATTAAATTTGGCTGGTGACCTTTGCCCTTCCTGAAACTGACTTGTGTCTTTCTCTAGGTTTGATACGCTCTTATTATATCTTTGAATATTATTTGTGTTTATTTGGCACTCTCAAGTCTCTTTCAAACCCAATAGCTCAAATATTTGCTGTTTTCCTACTACAGTTCCTGTAAGCTTTCTGCATTCCTTTTGATTTTGTAAAATTTTTTTCTCCTACAATGTGTTTTTTTTTTAAAGATTTATTTATTTATTTGAAAGGCAGAGTTACAGAAAGGCAGAGCAAAGGAGAAAGGGAGAGAAAGAGAGAGAGAGAGAGAGGTCTTTCATCTGCTGGTTCACTCCCCAAATGGCTACAACAGCTGGAGCTGGGCCAATCTGAAGCCAGAAGCAAGGAGCTTCCTCTGGGTCTCCCACAGGGATACAGGGACCCAAGGACATGGGCCGTCTTCTACTGCTTTTCCAGGCAGAGAGCTGGATTTGAAGAACAACAGGACATGAACCGATGCCCTCATGGGCTGCCAGCACTTTTATTCACTATGGCACAGCTGCACAGCTGTATTTTAAAATACCCTTCCTGTGAGTGCACTGATTCTTCTGTTTGATTTACTCTGCTATTGATGCCATTGTATATATTTTTTTAATTTTACTTAGTGTATGTTTTTAGCTAAAGGTCTTCAATTTATTTATTTTAAATACTTCTGTCACTCATTCAGTTCTCTCTGTTTTACTATTAAACAGCTTTTTCATGTCCCTTTGAGTTTTTTGTTTCCTTGTCACAGGTGTTTTGAATTCTTCATATAAGTGTTTAAAATTTTAATTCCTGGATAATTGGATTCTGGCACCACATTTCGTTCTAGTGTGAGTCACGCTGCCCTGGAAGTCCATGGTGCTTAATCATTCACAATGTCATCTCCATATTGAAGGATGACTTATAGTGATCTAGCTTTCTTTGTGGCTGTATTTCCAAGAATTCTAAGATATATCTAAGCTTAGCCTCTTCTAGTATTTTAGCTCTAGATAGCACCCTAAGTTGAGGTTTGCTACAGGTCCGCTGGTTTTGCTTTTCACTGCTTCAGTTTATAATGCCTCCCAAGTAAAGATTTGTCCCAAATCTCAAGTTGATGTGTTGTTCAGAATTAACTGGGGAACTGACTAAAACTGAAAAGTCTGTTCCTACAGCCTCTTCTTGCTAGGACTAAAGTTCACCCTGTTATAGTCTGTCATTTGTTGAAGTGGACTCACTGTCCAATTCTGCTCCTACCAGGCACTGGTGATGTGGCTGGATTATAAGACAGATCAGCTGGGGCCGAAGAACTCCATTTGGCACGGAAGCAGGTCCAGTGCTCCATATACGGACAAGTGGCTTGGGGCAGGGGCCATTATTTTCATCTCAGTGTTGTGCTTAACCACCCTGGCCCTGAATCCCAAGACGGTATTGTAGTTTCCTGATGCCTGCCTGATGCTGGAGAAGGGTGTGAAGACCATCCTTTGGCCACCCAGACTGGCACTAGGCAGAGTCACACACGGTTCCTACAGTTCCTGGGCCCCATAAGGTCTTGTGGGAACATGCTTTCTGGGTAAATTCCTTGGGAGTTCATCCCATCCCCTTTAGGCTGCTGGTGACGCACACTGGAATGAGTCTGTTCCTTCAGAATGCTGGAGTCTGGTGGACACCAGGGAAATTGGGATGCTTCCTTTGTGAACACTGGGCTGGGGACGGGCACTTTGAGCTTCAACAGGTGCTGAGTCTCACAGGTGCTGAGCTCCAAGGCAAGATCTCATGTTCCCTCCCATGTCCTACTTCTCAGTGGCTGGAGTTTTTCTCCACGTCTTGCTAGAACTTGGAGAAAGTATGGAAGCTAGGGTCCAAATACTCATCCTGCAGGTGTGACCCTGGGGACAGTGGCTGTGGGACTTTTCCCAGCTCTGAATTGTATTGCAGTGGGCTTTAGTGACTCTCCCTTCCCAGGCAGGAGGTCTCTCCTTCAAGGCTGTGCTGCTAGGTACTCAAAAAAGAGTGGCACAGGCCACTGCGTGCTTCCTGCTTTCTTCACTGGACTTTGTTGTTGTGGTTGTAATAACACCGCAGTCAGGCGCTGTAGCCTCTCCCCTGGCGTCTTCATTCTGCTGGAGGTGACTTGGTGTGTAAATCGCTGTGGAAACTGTTGTCTCTATGGGGAGACGGTCACTGCTGTGAACTTGTTGACATCTCTCTCAACTCCACATTTACCGTGTTAATGTAAGTGCTAATTGAGTTTCACCCATATTTATTTTACCTGTGCTTTGCAGGTGTTAAAGGTCAAGACTATTTTCTACAGAAGCATTCTATTTAGCCTAGATAATACAGCTTATTTCTTCTCATTTCCTTTTCCCCTTCACATGGAAGGTTGCATTTATGACTCCAAGGGAGATTGCTTTTCTTGTTCACAAACTTTGATTTAATGGAGAGACTTGTAAGCATTAGAGAGGTCTCTCCTTTTTTGGGAGACATGAAACTATTCTTAAGTTGAGAATATTGAAATTTTTTAAATGAGGAAAATTATAATTTCAAAAACAAATTCTGGCTCTCTGTCACTCTCGCTCTCTCTCTCCCTCTCTTTCTCTGTCTCTCCCCACCATCTGTGTGTCCCCTATTATAGCCAGAAAGCACCTCAACACTGTTTGATAATGATCTTATACAATGTGTGAGACAGTTTCTATTCCCCCAGCAAAGTTGTTTTTAACTTTCAAATACTATGTGGAAAGGGTTGTCTTTCTTCTAAATCCCAATAAAATTTCCCTTAGTCTCATTACATCTTAAGGAGACTACTCCATGCCCTCAGTTTTCTTCTATATTGATAAAGGCCCGTTAGGCTTTGACCAATGATGTCAAAAGAGGCTACCAAGCTCAGCACAACACTGATGTTAAAGCCATTCCCACATTAAGGGTTTTTCTGTGTGCTTTATTCCCAGTAGCATACACTCTAGCAAAAAGATTGGTTCAATTACTATGTCTATTTAATGAAGAGCTCTAAAATGTATTCACATAAATCAGTTGTTATGCTCACAGTTTCAGTGGCCAGGGAACCTGGACAAGGCATGGTTGGGATGAATGTTTTCCCGGATGTCCAGGGCCTCAGTTGTAGACTCAAGGGCCAGAGTTGTAGTCATTTGCAAGCTTAGTCATATGTCTGGAAATCGAAATAGCTTTTAGTTCAGACCATAGCCGAGACTTTGGGATGGAACTTCTAAACATAACCATGCTATGTGTCCAGGAGTTAATGCTATGTGGTTATTCCCCTGATGAATAAACAGAGAACAATGCAGTACCTTTAGCCTATTTACAAGGAAAGGAAACACAATTCCATGTCCCAATGAAGGTGTATCCATGTCCCTTTGAAAGAACATCATGTAAAATTAATTATTGGTGCTATTTTTGGGATATTCAATTGCCCATGCTATTGTAGATGGGTATTTTCCCTTTTTGGTTATTAAAATAATATATTCATGAATATTTTGGAAATAGGTACTTTAGCACATGCACACAGAATTTCTTTGAATAGTTTATATGTTAATTAATGGCACTGGTGGCCGGTGCCATGGCTCACTTGGTTAATCCTCTGCCTGCGGCGCCAGCATCCCCTATGAGGGCCGGGTTCTAGTCCCAGTAGTTCCTCTTCCAGTCCAGCTCTCTGCTGTGGCCCGGGAGGGCAGCGGAGGATGGCCCAAGTGCTTGGGCCCCTTCACCAGCATGGGAGACCAGGAGGAAGCACCTGGCTCCTGGCTTCGGATCGGCACAGAGTGCCGGCCATAGTGGCCATTTGGGGGGTGAACCAACAGAAGGAAGACCTTTCTGTCTCTCTCTTTCTCACTGTCTATAACTCTACCTGTCAAATAAAAAATAAAAAAAGTAATGGCACTGAAAGGTAATAGATATTGCAGCATTTGCAAATATATGTTCTTAAAAAAGGGCATGCATTTTTGATGAGTCGAAACCAAGTAACGAAATCACTGATTCACATGTACATGTTTTTGAGGTACTTCAAAAGTTTTTGGATGATGAAATTACAAGATAAGTATATTTTGGAGCAAAAAACATTGACAGCCATCATTGGTTTCTCCATAATACTCAGTTTGTATGAATTTTTGAAAACTCTTGTATTCAATGATTTCATTTTTTGTACCAACAAATGTATCCCTTAATTTAATTTTCCATAAAATTTCTCAAGCATACACACACACACACACACACACGAGAGAGAATCAGAGAAGGAGAGTTTTAGTTTTATAAGTAGAAATAGTAGTTTCTAAAATAATGATGACAATAGTAAATACATAAAAGAGTAACATAGCTGTTGATTTCTTTGTTACCAAGTATACATAATTATATGAGTTACGCTGGCTGTCAGCACAGATTTATATACATTAACCTCCTCATGTGCAAATAAATGATGCCTTGCACTACAACTTTATGACAGCTTGAAAGTACATTGTTCGGGACCAGCGCTGTGGCTCAGTGGGTTAAAGCCCTGGCCTGAAGCGCCAGCATCCCATATGGGCGCCAGTTCTAGTCCTGGCTGCTCCTCTTCCAATCCAGCTCTCTGCTATGGCCTGGGAAAGCAGTAGAAGATGGCCCAAGTCCTTGGGCCCCTGAACCCACTTGGGAGACTCACAAGAAGCTCCTGGCTCCTGGCTTCGGATCAGCACAGCTCTGGCCATTGTGACCATCTGGGGAGTGAACCAGTGGATGGAAGACCTCTCTCTCTGTCTCTACCTTTTTCCGTAACTTTGTCTTTCAAATAAATAAAAATAAATCTTTTAAAAAAAAGAAAGTGCATTGGTGATAGGAATTTTTCAGGCCTATTATAATCTTACTTGACCAACACTACCTATGTGGTCTATTATTGGCCAAAATGCAAGTATGTGGTGTGTGACTGAATACATATCCTCACATACATAAACACAAATGTATATACATATGGGCATATATTTCTAATATATTAGTATACATGCTATTTCCATTATATAAAAATTTCTCAAACACATATATATGAGATATACTACCGATTACAGTAAAAAATCCCAAAGAGGTTTTACCAATTTACACTCTGTTTTATTGATTTTTTTTTAAATTTTAGCCAGTGTAGTGAGTTTTTGTATCTCACTATGGTTTTAACTTACATTTGCTTAACTTTTTAAGAAGTAGGTATTTTATATGTTGTGATATTTGAATTGTCTCCTTGATGAATTTCGTGTATCAGCAGATTGTCTATTTGCTATGGACATTATGAAACTAGAAATAGGAGACAATCCAGGACTAGAAACTAGGCACTCTGAGATGGGACATGTGTAGTGATCACTGGGTCTCATGTCTGTCCTCAGAAAATTATCTTTTAAATGAAAATACATAATGGAAAACATAACTTTCTTCGAAGAAGCCTTTCATAGAAGTCAAAAATGTGGAATGCTAATGAGGAGAAAACTAATGATTAAAGTGAATTTGAGAGCTTCAGACTTCTACTTTGACAACTTTGGACAGATTCACAGAATCCAAAGTTTTTACCCTCTGTAATCAGACAATAATGGTAATCAAAAAAGTGTTATGGACCAAATGTGTAAAGCAAAAATCCTGCATCCTAGAATGAGATATTTCTATCAAATAGTATAAACACACACACACACACACACAATTCTGAATAAATAAGAATGCTTTAAGTAAGTTAATTTCATCCATGTACAGTACGTTTTAAAGTCATCAAAACTATAATAGTATAACATTCTTCCATTCAATTATTGTTTATAGCCATTGTGTATATTCTCACTATACTATTTTTGCTTTGTACTTGTTAAACTTGTTCAGTGAAGTATTAAACCTTTATAATGTAATGTAAATTTGAAATGTCATCTAAAAAACTAAAAAAATGGTAGAAAGAAATGGAAAAGGAAGCAAGGTGAGAGAGAGTGGGAGGAAGCAAGAGAGAGAGAGTATCACTATATTATCAGAATTGTTTCTATGAATTATATTGAATGTGCTAAAACTAATTAACACTAAAAGAAAAACTAAAAAAGATATAATTGTTAATTAATTTGTTAAGCAATGTTTTCCAACCCTCGTCAAATAATAGCACCCACAGAAGAAGACCATCAGTGTTTCACAGCTGTAAGCCCCTTGATGCCCACCAATGAAAAACAATATGCTGGTGGCCACATTTCAGACTTAAGAATATGAAAGGCAAACTATTGACTATATCTTTGATTTGGCTATAATGCCACAGTAATAAATCCTTCCCTTGATCTTAGCCAAAAGGCCGAGAAGTGATAGTAGTAAATTCTTAAACCCAACTTCTCATACCAGAAATTAAGTGCTCTAATTTCAAAGCAATGCATAAGAATATGGACCCGGAGTGACATGACAAAGCAAACATAAACAGATCATAAATATTATCAAGTAATTAAAATCCTTAAGTATGTCACAGTAGGAAAGAACACTTATGTACAGAGATTGATGTGTTCCCATTAGACATAGGAGCTTTTGACTGATTTGCTTGATACAATTAGGAAATGCCATTATTCATGGCCCCCAACTAGGGTAACTTCCCATATATGAAAATGTGTCAAATAAATAAATAAATGTGTCAAATAAATAAATATATGACAGTTTTGATCACATTAAATTTAGGGGAAATATCACTTGTCAACTCAATAAGAAAGGTTAAAATTAAGTAATTCTACCCATATAAATCATCAAAGTATTTATGACTAACTGCAGTGAGTTAAAAGATGAATTGAGTCCCTCATCTAAGTAAGAAAAAGTGTATGGAGTGCTGTACTAACAACCTGGGCCACAATGACAACCATCATTTTTGGCAATGGACCACTGTTAAATACAGTATGGAGATTCCTCAGAAATCTAAAAATAGATCTACCACCTATCTCACTCACGGGAACATATTCAAATGGAATGAAATCAGCATATAAGTTATTTGCTTATAGCAGCTCAATTCACAATAGCTAAGATATGTAATCAACTTAGTTGTCCATCAGCTGAAGAATGGTTACAGAAAATGTGGTATATATGCACTATGGAATACTACTCAGCCATGAAAGAATGACATCCTGTCTTTTGCAACAGATTGGATGCAACTGGAAACAATATACTTAATCAAATAAGCTAATCCTCAATAGGCAAACATGGAATATTTTCTGATATATAGTTATATATATATATGTAGTTATGTTTTTATAAAAATTAAAATATGGAGGAAGGAGGTGGTTGGAGGCAGGGAGAAAGAAGGGATGAGTATAGTTATATTCTTAGAATTGTATCTGTAAATTATATGAAATCTGTTCTCTTTATATTAATTAAAATTTTAAATAAGGAAAAATGAAAGAGAAGGAAGGGGAGTATCATATTCTTAGAACTGTATCTGTGAAATGCATCAAGTCTGTTCTCTTTGTATTAATGACACATTCATTCAAGAGTTGATGAGGAAAACAATGCAAATACTCAAATTCAACAAAAGTTGCAAGTCAAAAGTTGTATAGTTCAAACGAAAATTTTCAATACATCCCTAAGAAGGGTACAGACAAAAATGCAATGGATGGCTTCTCCCAAAGCAGAAGGGTTCCCTAAGTGGTGTGAATCATCTAGACTGACAGAAATCCTATCATCTCTTTTGATGGATTTTACACAGAATGCATTGCGCACCATGGCTGCTTACTAGATAAGGAATGGAAATTATTTTTTCAAAGAATTCAGAGCATTTCATTCTTCAAAATGTTTATATTTCTAGGAAAAGAACCATGGGATTCAGTCTCAACTACTTGTAAAGTATGTCAGGCCTCAGACCTCCCTCTGCTCCCTAGATATGTAGCTTTGAGAACTTTAATTTAAATAGATTATAACAAGTAACTTCCCATCATAAAGTGAGTGATATCATCATAATCAAGACAAAATTATCAATGACGAGGCTGTGTGTGTGTGTGTTAGGTTTCCACAAAATTTTATAAAGGAAAAATGGAAATAAATCAGACTGCCCTTAACCAAAATATGCACTGTCCAATTTGCTGTCTTGCCCACAACATTCCTTGTTGTCTGTTATTGTGCAATTCATAAATTTACATTACTTACTGGACGCTCAGTAGGTGACATCGGGTTGAATATAAGGAACTATTGGACAATGTTATTTCATTTTGTAGTTCATTGATAAGAGGATTGGATAAAAGTAGCCTGAAGAAGCATGAATCAAAGAGGATCAGGTTGGGAGTTTGAGTGTCTTCTTTATTAATTCCTTGATATTCTCTCAGATCTCAGTTAAAGTTCAGTGAGTAAATGTCCTCGCAATGGTGTAAAGACTTCCATGATTGCTTCTTATCCTGTAGAGATACAAAATCACCTGGCCTTGATAAGACTACTTTTTTATGTCTATAGAGCAACAACCCTTGAAGGAATTTAACCAGTTTATTTTTTTCTTTAATATAGAATTTTTTGGATGAATTATAAGTTGCTGCTTATAAGTTATCTTTAGATTTAATAGCTTTACTTTTCTGGGGCTTACATTCATATATTACTTATCCTTATTTTCATAAGAGTGGAAAGAAATGTCAAGAAGAGACCAGAATCTGTCTTCATTCACAATTATCTAAAGGTTCTTCCTCTCATTCTCCAATCAGGAAGGTCACAAGGTGATCTGGTCTATAGTTTAATGAAGCACATAGCCTGCACACCACTGGCCTCTTACACTCTCCTTTCTGCTAAACCTTGCTGACCTTATAATGAATACTTTCATTAGCCTCAAATTAGAAGCATACCGCTGTGAAGGCCTGACATTTTTACTTTTTATAGCTAATTTCATTTCTTCAAGTTATTTCCCCTTCACTTATATCATATTCTTCTATGCCCAGAATTTTATCTTTTACATATCACAAATTAAATTGGATTAAACAGAAATTTTCACTGCAAGACTTGAGTTTTCTCAAAATATGATCTGCCCAACTGTAGCTGGACAGTCAACTTCAATCTCTATCGAAATGTATGGTTTCTCTAACAGGACCTTCAGCCGGTCATTTTAAATACTAGACACATAGAGCAGGAAGCTGCTGTGTGTTACCACCTCTTCAAGTGAGCTCACTAGTTTTTATCTTCTGATACCTGAAATGTACCCAAAATTTGAAAGTAATATAATGCTCCTTCTAACTGGCTTCATTATATGGGGCGATTTTAAATTATTAACTTGTCCCTGATCCAACACCCATCAGCAGGATTCAACAATCTGAGTTCTATAGGAAAAAGGAATAATTTTTAGACTCTGACCATTATTAGAGTAATATTTGTTGAAATTGTGTGTTCTAGAGAATGCAAATTGAACAAGCACTTGATGAGAGATGATTTCTAAGGGCAAATTAGTTTTGCAGACACTTCCAAATATATTCTCCTCCACAAAATAATTTAGCATATTAAAAACTCTTGCCTACAGCAAGGAAAAGTATTTTATTTTTTTAACCTGGCCTGGAATTTCCAGGCATATTTATCTAAAATTAATCATTAAATCTTTATTTTTAAAAAGCCTTTATTAAAATATTTGAGGCTCATATTTCCTGAGAGATTTATGAGATGCTATTCTAAAGAATTTCAAAGTCACCTAGAACATGTACATATTAGTTTTCCCCTTAATCTACAATAATGGAAACAAATGTTTGCCAATAACTGTAATACATTTTATTTTTTAAAGATGTATTTATTTATTTATTTATTTACTTAAAAGGCAGAGTTACAGAAAGAAGACAGAGAAGGGGAGAGACAGAGAGAGAAAGAGAGAGAGAAAGATCGAGAGATCTTCTTTCCATTGGTTTACTCCCCAAATGGCCACAATGGTGGGACTGGGCCAGGTTTAATCCAGGAGCCTGGAACTCCATCCAGGTCTCCTATGTGGGTGACAGGGGCCCCAGCACTTGGGCAATCCTCCACTGTTGCCTTCCTAGACACACTAGCAGGGATTTGGATCAAAATGAAGCTGTTGGAACACAAATCAGGGCCCAAATAAGATGCTGGCATTTAAGTGACAGCTTAGCCCACTGCATCACAAAGCCAGCCTCTGTGATATACTCTCATGAGAAGTTATGTTTGTACCTGGAACATCAGCTGGAAATATATGGAGAACTTAACTGCCCAAGAGAGCGAGGGCTGGACCAGGCCAAAGCCAGGATGCAGGAACTGTCGCTCCCCGTCTTCATGGAGGAACGACACAGGACCCTGCGCTGTTCTTTTGTCTGCTCGGCCCTCCCTGGGTTTGCTGCTGGTCCTTCCTGGGTTGGCTGCCGATCCTTCCACCTCCATGGAAGGGTGGCTCCCCCTGCCAATTTCCCCACTTCTGCGGGGGAGCGGCACACCGCCGGCCGGCTCTCTCGGGGGCTGCTCAGATGTTATCCGGATGTTCCCCTTAGATGTTCCTGGTGCATGTTGTCTCTCTCCTCCTTTATAGTCCTCTTCCACCAATCCCAACTCTGCTATCCACACGCCGAGCACGCTGCTCTCCTCCAATCAGGAGCAGGATCAGCTCCTGCAGCTCATCAGTCAAACTGGCGAGAGGCAGCTGTGTAGAAGCTGTTTCTCCTCTCCCAGCGCCATATTGTGGGAGAGCAGATGCATAGAATAAGTCTTAATTCCAGTAACTTAGTCTAGTCCGAGTTGCTCCCCACAGGAACTCCATCCAGTTCTCCCACATGAGTGGCCGTAACCCAAGAGTTCAGCCTTCATCCACTGTGTCTCAGTCACATTAGCAGGAAGCTGCACTGGAAGCACAGATTAGCCAGGACTCAAACTGGCAGTTTGATACAGGATGTGGGTGTCCAGGTGGCAGCTTGGCCCACGAGACCACAACATCTGCCCAAGAATAACTTAATTTCCCCACTTTCTAGTTGGAGACAGGATGCCTCAGAGGCAGCTGTGGTCTGAGTGAGATGATAGCAGCTATAGTGGAAGTGCATGCAAAATGTGCATAGCTTTTGCATGGAAAACATAGGCATAATGATTTGAAAACAAGAATTCATTCCATGCATCCAAATACTCAAGCTTTAAATGTGACCCTTTACAGTTTTTGAGCAAGAGGTGATGTAATGCTATATAATCTTAGAAGATCAGGGTGGAGGGGGAGTGAAGGCAAGGGAGTCAACAGCACTTGTGTTACAATGGCCCACCTCACTCTAGTAGCTGCTGGAGGAAGAGTTTTCAGTGAATGTTGAATGCCAGGCCCAGATGCATGACATAAGTGATTCAGTGGGACCCAAGAAGAACACGAGACCAGGAGAAGCACCTGGCTCCTGCCATCAGATCACCGCGGTGCGCCAGCCGAAGTGCTCCGGCCGCGGCGGCCATTGGAGGGTGAACCAACAGCAAAGGAAGACCTTTCTCTCTGTCTCTCTCTCTCACTGTCCACTCTGCCTGTCAAAAAATAATAATAAAAAAATAAAAGAAACTCTGGATACACATGGTTGAGACTGGACCTGCGTGACTGAGCAAACCAGTCAAATCTCTGAAGAGCAAATATGATAGTTTTCTGACAGTTACAAAACAGTAATTTGATATTCTTAGCAAAGTCTTTATCCTTAAACCTAATAAATGTTTGTTATACTTACTACTACTATACTATTTTTAAGTCACTAAAACTCATTCTTGCTTATGTTTATCCTATGTGGATATGTATTTTAAATAAATATACAAAAATGTCTTTTTCTGCTCCTTTATTTTTTTTTAATTGCAGACTTAGAGATAAATTGATTTGTTTAGTTTTCAACAAAAAAGATCCTGCTGAGTTATTTTCCTCCAGATGAAATGTGATGCCAAAGTCATTAGAGATAAAGGACAAACCTCACATTGAAGCCATCAGTATTTTCACATGGTTTATGGTAGCTGGAGTTATCTGCTGCATTTCCCTCAAGCTTAATTAGAAAAAAAAATCAAGACGTTTAGAGACTTTCATTAGTCAGTTATTTGGATTTGGTTTTTCATAATTAAATAGTTCTATAGCTACTGTACCCATCACAACTCTAGTGAGGAAGTAAATTCTCTTTTAGAAATTTTCCTAATGTGGAGTTTTACGCTGGCTGAGAAAGCCGCTGAGGTGAGCTCAGCCAGCTGCCTGTTGTTCTAGCGTAACTGCCTTTCCTCGAATCAACTTGGGCTTGCACTCTTCAAGCTCTATGTGATGTTGACAACCAGTGACTCAGTGTTTCAGTTCATGAATGTCTGACACTGTATTCTTTTGAAGGGCAAAATCCCTCTACATTTTATAATTTCCAGATTATCAAGATAGATACCTTAGAAAATGAGCGAGCGAGCGAGAGAGAGAGAGAATGGAAGAGCAAAGGAAGAAAAGAAGCAAAGAATTAAGAGGAGGGAAAGAAGGGAGAGATGGTGGGAGGGAGGAATGAAGAGAGGAGGCAAGGGTGGGAAGGAGGGAAGAAGGACCATTTGCAGAAATCCAGTGGTGAATAGATCTTTGGGCAGGACCACATCTTGGCAGAACACAGGCTCATTTGCAATGATGAAATCCAGTAGAAATACTGAAAAGGAGGCCAAGTAGAGTAGAATTTGTGATAATCTTTCAGAGAAAAGAGAGAAATTAAAGGGAAGTATCCTTCTCCTATTTCATATCTACCAGGTATAGTTGTCTTCCTTCCTTCCTTCCTCCCTCCCTCCCTCCCCTTCTCTCCCTCCTTCCTTCCTCCCTCCCTCCCTCCCTCCCTCCCTCTTCTCCTTCCCTCCCCTTCTCTCCCTCCCCTCCCTCCCTCTCTCCTTCCTTCCTTCCTTCCTTCCATCCTTCCTTCCTTCCTGTTTCTATATTGTCAGCCTTATTGAAAGTCTCCTGATTTCTTGTTGTTTTCTATAAATGCAAAGTCTGACCTAAGCATCAAAATGTGATCTAAACAACAAGATAAAATAAGGATTTTAACATCCCCACATTTTTTTAATGTGACATTGGGGTTGTTGACTTTCTACTTAGAAAAAACAGATCATTGACTTTCCTACTGCCAATACGAGGAAAATTGTATCCACCACTGCTACCCAATTACACATCATAATCAAAATATTTATTTCATTAATTACTATTTCTCTTTCATGTGTAAGAAAATTGTCTTAAAGGAATAGTGAGAACCCATGGATTCACTCTGGAACTATGGAGACAGTGGATCATAGTCTTCCAGTGGATACAGAAACTCAAGCAGAATACCAGGACACTGTCTCCAGCTATTCTTGCTCTCTTCCCTCTGTGTTATATTTCTCTGTATGTAGGTAGGGAGGAAAAATTGGTTTGAGGAAATTTATCCTGACAAATTGTAATCCCAAAAGAGTGAATTCTTTTCCAGATTCTGTGGTATATCCCCAAACTGTGCTTATCTATGCAAGAATCTCCATGCCCATGAGATGAGGCACTGCTGTTGGAGTGTAGGAAGAAATGTATCTCTGTAGAAATTCTAGACTTTCCCAGAACAAGAGTAGCCTAAAAAATGCTATGAGTATGTTATTCATGATAAGACTAAGGGGGACTGGCGCTGTGGCATAGCAGGTAAAGCCGCCGCCATAGTGCCGGCATCCCATGTGGATGCCCATTCGAGTTCCAGCTGCTTCACTTCTGATCCAGCTCTCTGCTGTGGCCTGGGAAAGCAACAGAAGATGGCCCAAGTCCTTGGGCCCCTGCACCCACGTGGGAGACCCAGAAGACTCTCCTGGCACCTGGCTTTGGATCAGTGCAGCTCTAGACCTTGTGGCCATTTGGGGAGTGAACCAGCGGATGGAAGACCTCTCTCTCTCTCTCTCTCTCTCTCTCCTCGCCCTGCCTCTGCTTCTCTCTAACTCTGCCTTTCCAATAAATAAATAAAATATATTAAAAAATGGCATCGGATGATGAACAAGTTCTTGGGTCCCTACCACCAACATGGGAGATCTGATCTAGATTTGGACTCCTGGCTTTGTAGTAGTCTGGCCATGGATGTTGCAAGCCGTTTAAGGATAAATATCTCATTCTATCTGTCTCTCTATCTTTCCCTTTCTGTCTGTCACTCTACCTTCCAAATAAATAAATAAATAATTTAAAAATGTAATACAAATAAAATAGATGTTAGGATGAAATATTCATGTACAGGAGCCTGCACATTATTAAAATTATGAAAAGAATAATTATTAAGAGATATTTCAATCAAGTTAAAATGAATTATACATGAAACATGCATAAGTGGAAGACACTATCGATGCTTTTTTTAAGATTTGTAGAACTCTTCAAAATAAGAAGATGGAAATACATATGATCTTCATTGCATTTCAAATTTCTACAATAAAATGAATTCTAAATTTCACTATATTCTGTTGATTTATTGTACTGTAAAAGTCTCCACCATCCATTACACTTTATTCACTAACTGCCTTAATGTAGCAATTAGAAGTCGATTAGAAATGTCCAGGAACAATAATACTTAAAGATCAATTAGGAACCCATGCTGCTAGGAAGATTAAATATTTACTAAAATAACAACAGCCTTGAAAGTAATGGTTCCAACTTCATTACTTGAATACATTTTTGAACTGCCGTTTTCTGCTTCACTTCACTGTAATTGCAAAATGTAACAGTAGCAGTAAACGTTTTAGACTAAAATACATAAAAGGCACAGAGATTTTAGGTCATAATGACACTTGTTTTGATATTGTGCAGAATCACAAGCAGTTTTTGGTACAAGTTTATAAAGGTCTAATTGAAAAGAAAGCTTTGTAATTATATTATTTAAGACTAATTATATTTAATGCAATTGAAGGACAATAAAGCTACCGAGTTTATTTCTGATAGGGGGAGCAGAATTAAAATGTGTTGTGCTGTGCATTGTGCCTTGGTAATTTACATGGTACCAGTAAAGGCACAGTTATTTGAAAATCAAATCAAAAGTTTTGAAGGAATTTATTTCCAATTTCTCACCAGTGTAAAATGTTGCTGCTATAAAGTTGCATCTATAAAGTCTGTACATATTTTGATGAGTTACTGTATAGGATATGAGGAAGCATTGTGGAGGATTTAACAGAGGCCTATAGATAGTTTATAGCTATATTTCTGAGGATGAGTTTTGTCCCCACACAGTTGAAGTATTCTCAGAATAAAGAAGTAAAGATCATCGTGTCTGATTTTACATGAGTAAAATTAATTCTGTGACAACAAAGTAGATTCTGAGGTAGGGGGAGAACGGAGAAAAAAAGTGTGCAAAGAGATAGGGAGACAGAGAAGGGAGGAAGGAAGGAAAGACAGGAGGATGGGAGGAAGGAAAGAAGACATTTTTTTATTTTAAAAGTCATACATATATATCTCAGATTCTTGTCTCAAGACACTTTTTAAAGCTTTATTTATTTATTTGAAAGTTAGAGTTACAGAGAAGCAGAGGCAGAGAGAGGCAGAGGTCTTCCATCTTCCCAGATGGCTGGAGCTGTGCCAATCCAAAGCCAGGAGCCAGGAGCTTCCTCCAGGTCTCCTACGAAGATGCAGGGGCCCAAGGACTTGGGCCATCTTCTACTGCTTTCCCAGGCCATAGCAGAGAGAGCTGGATTGGAAGTGGAGCAGCCACAGTGCTGGCCCAAGGATATTTTTAAATGTAATTTTCTTAGTAAAAGTGACTAAGATTGATATTCATTCATAAAATCATGCCTATTTGTCGAATGACGAAAATGAATGTAATAATTCAGGTCACATTTTTCTATAAATCAAACTATGAAAAATAAGATATTTATTAATAATTTAGTCATGTTTTTCTAAGATATATACATGTGTAAATTTTATATATTTAAACCACAAATTTCTTAACAAATATTCTATTTTATAACAATGTGTTAACAAATGTTCCAGAAAAACCTGCCCCTAAGGTGGACACATTTGAATATTTACCTAACCACCTCCAGTATTTGTGAGATACATGATGTTTTATGCACGAAAAATTGGCTGGATAATATCTGTTGTGATACACCGATATTCCAATGTTTATCGTCTTCACATAAATTGAGGAACTGTTCTGAAGACGAAAAATCGTTAATAACAATATCAGTCATAATTTTACAGAGAATCAAATATAACAGTATCAATGCAGAAATATATATGAGGAGATTTGTTATGGGAATTGGCTTATCCATTAATGAAAGTCAACAAGTCTTACTAGGGGCCGGCGCTGCGTGGGCCCCTGCACCCAAGTGGGAGACCTGGAAGAAGCACCTGGCTCCTGGCTTCCGATCGGTGCATCTCCTGATGTTAAGGCCATCTGGGGAGTGAACCCGAGGATGGAAGACCTCTCTCTCCTCTGCCTCTTCCTCTCTAACTCTGCCTTTCAAATAAATAAATATTTAAAAAATAATCCATGGAAACTATTTTAAAGTCTATCAACTTTCAGGATATTTCTTTCAAACATTGTCACTATCTCCTCTGAAATGTGAAATGAGTGACACGTTTCATTTTGCAGATATTTTTACATTTTATGTATCCATAGTGATTCCCCCATGTAGCTCCTCAAAGTCAAAACTGTCCAGAGCATTCATTTAGCCCCATGGGCAAGATTCCAGTTAAAAACTCGGGTTCCGGGTCAGAATAGCTAACTTTGACAGCTGCATTGTGGGATCCTGGGTGCTAGGGGAGGAGTTAAGGCCTGACAGCTCCTGGCTGACCTGTTAGACCACATGGCTCAATGATGGCAGCTCCAGCTGAGCTGCAGCACGGCTCCTCACCACTGGAAGGCTGAGTTAGGTCCCAAATCCTCAGCCCCAGCTGCTGTTGGCAGCTCCTCAGCAACCTGGGCGGCTCAGTGACCCACCGCTGCAGGCAATTCACCTGTCACGGGACAGCCAAAGCCGGCCCACATAACCGCCTGGACTGTCCACAAGACAAGTCTCTTTCTGCACACTGTCCAGATTCCTTTCCAGTTCTGTGCTCAAGACAAGCCCCTTTTTCAATGGACGGTACAAGCCCATCTCTGTTTCTGAATAGCAGAAACCACAAGTACCACAATGCTGTGAACATACAATCTGCACTAGCTGGAAATACCCAACGTAGCTGTAGGATGTGCCCCATCCTCACCATCACATGATTGTTAGGATATTATAATAAAATTGCCATGGGGACACACCCACTCCCTTCATGTACCTGATGCCATGGCATGTCCGATATTTCCTAAAAGAGCACAAAAATGTGTGGTGCTCTAGCACCCATAACTCCACCCCTTTTGCATATTCAACAGGGCCTCGCCCCAGACACCACTCTCTATGCGTCTGGAGGTACAAAGCGTTGGCCTACTCTACCCTTGTTGGTGTGGCTCTTTTTTTCTTTGTCAAGGCCTTTTCCTTTGTGTGGGGAGCTTTTCACTGTTGGGAGCTTTTCCTTTTTTTTTTTTTTTTTTTCTAATTTTGGCTTTTATTACATTTTTGTCTGATTCCTCATCACTGACTTAGTTCTTGAGCTTCCACTTTTGTTATTTCTCCAAATAAACCTGCTCTCCTGCACATCTGTGAGCCCCCACCTTTGAATTCTTCCATGCATGGAGGAAGGAACCTCCAACAAGCTCAGCAAGGAAACCAACCCTCCACACCCTCAGCCCACAACACCTGGATCTAAACCCTGACCCAGCCTTCCACTAATGTGTACCCTGGGAGGCAGCAGCTAATGAGTGAAGCGGTTGAATTCCCTCCACTCATGTGAGACACCTGGATGGACTTCCTCGCTCCAGGCTCCTGGCTTTGGCCCAACCCAGCTCCAGTCACTGGGGCATTTGGTGACTGAGACAACAGATGAGAGCATCCATTCTCTCTCCTCTCTCTCTCTCTCCAGCTTAAGGCTTCTCTCTCTCTCCTCTCTCTCTCTCTCTTTCCCTCTCTATTTCTGTGTGTGTGTGTTCTTAAACTAAATAAATCAGTTTAAGAAAAAAAGAAACTCAGAATCTTCCTATATCCCATCCTGCTCTAACTAACCACATGCAAATGACCACCAATTATACCACATCTCTCCCCCTCTGCAATCACATCACTGAGCAGAACCACTTTCTGAATTCTGCCACCAGCTCTTACCCAGTCTCCAGGGTGAGCTAATGCATTCTCTCCTGGAACTCCACTCTTCTCCAGCAGCGACAGCAAGAAAGAGCTTGTTAAAATGCAAATCAGTGAGACAAAGAGAGGAATTGAATTGGGGCAAAAAGTACATAACTGTGTTAAATACAGTACAGGGAAAGTTTTAACTGAAGGGACATCTGTGTCTGAACTGTACAAATGAGCCTTTGCAATAGAAATGGTTAGAAAGCTAAGGCTGAACATTTTTGTTGCTGCATCTTTAGATCCTAGATACAGTTAAGGATTTTTCTCTTTTTTCTTCTCAAGCATCTGGGCATTGAACCACTTTAGGCAAGGGATGTGAATAAGTAGACAATAACACAGCCTTATGTTATTGCATTTCTCATCTTCCCAAGCAGTGAAAACAATTTGCATTTCTGCACTAGAATCTTTCTTTTTCTAAATGGGTTACTCCAGTAACAGTGGCAGGCTATGTGAGGGAACTGAGAAATAACGATGTATTAATGAGTAATGTATGTGAATTGTATGCTGAATTCGTAGTTTTACAAAAACTTAATAGATTGAAGAAGAAGTTCTTGATTTTCGCTTTTCCAAATCTACTCACATCTATTTCTTTACCCCACATTTATTTTTTCAGGCTGATAGAGAGAAGCTTGCAGCTGTGTAGACTGGAACCGGGATGATCCCTTCCCCCCACCATCTAGAGATGAGTCTCAGAGTACCTGAGAAAAGCTAAGCGACCAGCTTCTGTGACCGGAGACCCAACCTCCAGTTAACCAGACAACACTGGCACTTCTCAACGACTCTCCTGGAACAATCATGATAACTCCCCCTTCCACACCTATAAAAATCCCAATCAACCTCAGTGTTCCCCTTCTGCAGGGACCCCTCCCAACTGCTGGGAACTCACTTTTTTATTTTTTTTTTAACTTTGTTCTCTCTTCCTTGTCCATAATAAACATTTGTAATGGATGTGAGACGAAGAACCCAGAGACAAAAGGATTGTAGGGGTTGGTGTTGTGGCACAGTGGGTAAAGCCAACATCCTTGAAACTGGCATCCAATATGGGTAAAGGATCAAGTCCCGGAGACACCACTCTAATCCAGCTCCCTACTATGGCTTGGAAAAAGAAGAGGGTGATCCAAGTGTTTGGACCACTGCCACCGAGATGGGAGAGACAAATGAAGCTCCTGCCTCCTGGTTTCAGGATGGCCCAGCCCTGGCTGTTGTGGCCATCTGGGGAATGAACAGGCGGATGGAAGATATCTTGCTCTGTGTGTGTTCTTTTGTCTTTGTAAATCTGACTTTCAAATAAATAAATAATTAAAAAGAAAAAGTTTTATAATCTAAAAGAGATTTACATTTCAAAAGTTTGTCAGGTTGAAATATTAGCAACATTTCTTGGGGATGAGATGCAAACCCATGTGGTTAGAATTGCAGAGTCCTGCAACATTTCTAAAGGCTCTTCCAGGATTTTTGGAAGGTTGAGTACAGAGAAACTGTCTCTTCTTTTTTGTTTTCTTTTGAGTGCCAGTTGTCCACTATAGTTCACTATCAATTAAAAACATCAGGACCTGATCAGCCCATTAAAAGCGATGAACACAACTTCTGATCTTAAAGAGAGGTCAGGATAGGAAGATACAGTAAAGTCCACTGAGGCTCAACAGATCTCTGTTAATTCATTGGGTTCTATGGTCTTGCAAAATTGTCAGGCATTACACATTCTCATGGCCCAAACTGGGTGGAAAATGTGCTTTGTTCAATAATATATGCTGCTTCTTGATTCTAAAAGAAAACATCAGACTCATAAATAACCTAAGAGAACAGTTAGGTGTTATTTCAGGAAGGTTTCCTCTGTATTAGTTCCAGGATCAACAATGCAGAGGATCCAGAGCCAACTACTGCCGCTAGAAAATCCTTTCCATAGGAAAACAACAAGTAGCAAAAGAAAATCGATTCTATTCAAACAACTGGAATCACCAATTCTAGCTGGTACAACCTGTCTTGTTCTCTTTGAGGCCACCTCACTTATGAGTATGGTTTTATCCCTTTCCAGCCACTCTGTGCATCTGTATGATACTGCTTATGTTTGGGTCCTGTATACTCAACCTCCTTTAGAAGATTCTCTTCTCACCTAGAGGCTGCCAAACTCCAGATTACCCTACAGAATAATTACAGATGCAGGCTTCCTACTAGGGACTCCTGGACAAACTTCTGGAGGATGAACCCTGACTGCTGTCTCCAACATCATCCTGCAGCTCGACTTAGCCAGGGCAGTCGCCACCATTCTACGTAACAGCAGTTAGGGGATCTTCAGAAGAGGAATTGATACAGAGATGGATGCTCAGCTAAATGGAGAGGGGCCAGTGGCCTCTCCCCATCATCTGGAAGTGAGTCCTGGGGGACTTGAGAACACAGCAAACAACCAGATCCTATGAAGGACATCGGTGACTGGAGACTTAAAACTTTCACCCAACAAAATCGTCATTCCCCTATGCCTCTCCTCTACCACGCATGAGAACTTCCCCCTCTACAGCCTACAAAACCCTCTAAACAATCAGCTCTCGGTGACTCCCTCCTTCAGAGATCCCTTCCAACTGCTTGGAGCTTTGGCTCCTTCCTTCAAAAAACTTCCTTCAGTTCGCTCACTTTTCTATGTCCATGCTCCACATTGATCATGTGAATGATACAAAGAATCTGATGGAGAAAAATAGTTGTAATCTAAAAGAGCTTTAACATTTCAAAATTTCAGCAGAAAGAAAAATCTGCAACATTGTTTGTGTACTACACAAAAACCCAAGCTATTAGAAACTCAGAGTCCTGCAACAATAGCTATTGCCATTATTTAGAAATAAGATAGCAGGTTATGAATTATTAGATATTATATTTAAATACATAATATCATATAATGCTAGTTATTTCTTAATCCCACTCTCACACCAAAATGAATATGGTTATTTCACATGAAGTTTTATATTGCTGACTGAGAATAGTGCCTGGCACCAAGATAGGTTTTTACAAGCATGATGAATAAAATGCCATTAGAGAATTGCAAATTACAGCCAAACTGAGTTGCCTTTGTGTACCTGTTGGAATGACTTCCCCAGAGCACTAACAATACAACTGCTGGCAAGGATGTGTGGCAGTAAGAACTCCAATTCACTGCTGGGAGCAATGGAAAGATGGCTTAGCCAATTTGGAAGACAGTTAGGATGTTTCTTACAAGACTGAACATACCCTTAACATACATTGCAGAAACTGTGCTTTTTGACATTTACTAAAATGGCTTTAAAAACTTATGTCTGTATAAAAACCTGCACATAGATGTTTATAGCAGTTTTATTTATTTTTTCAATTTTTTATAATTTTTATTTATATAAGATGAAATAAGTCCATGAATTTCATATACATAGGTTTAGAATACCTATGCTTCCCACCGTATCATCCCTTCTGTCCATGCTCCCACTCTTCTTCCTCCTTTATTGCTAATTCTTTTAGTTTTTACAGTGACATAATTTCAGTATATTTTATAATCATAAGACTAAATCTCCACTAAGAATTCAACAAATAGTAAGAAGAAAAAAAAACACTGTTCCTCAACAGTAGACAGAAGCACTGTAAACAATAATCAAATCTCAAAACCTAATAGAGTACAAAAATTGGAATGTATTTGTGTGCACAATTGCGTACAAATACATTCCATTTTTTGTACTCTATTAGTTACCACAGATCAGAGAACACATATATTTGTCTTTCAGGTACGGATTTACTTCACCAAGTATGATGATTTTTAGTTGCATCTATTTTGTTGCAAAAGACAAGATTTCATTCTTTTTTATGGCTGAGTAGTATTCCATAGTGTATATATTCCTCATTGTCTTTATCCAGTCATCAGTGGGTGGACATCTGGATTGACACCATATCATAGCCATGGTGAACTGAGCTGCTGCAAACATAGGGTACAGACAACTCTTTCATATACAAATTGATTTATGTTTGCCAAAATTTGGAAGCAACCAAATGTGCTCCAGTAGGTCAATGGATAAACAAGCCATGATATATCTGTACTACAGACTTCTACTTAGTAATAAAAATAAATGAGCTAAATGGGCAGCCCATGTTGTATAGCCATTAAGCCCCACACTTGTTGACTTACATCCCATATTGGAGTGCCTGGGTTCAAGTCCACCTCCACTTCAAGTCCAAATGTTTGTTAATCTTTGCTCAGGAAGGTATCAGGAGACGGCTCAGTTATTTGGGTCTCTGACACTGATATGACCCAGGATTCACTTCCTGGCTCCTGGCTTAATCCTAGATGAGCTCCTACTTCTGGAAACAATTGGAGAAGTGGTCAAGGGAGATCTCTCTCTCTTTCTCCATGTCTCCTGACTCTCTCTGTCTCTTCCCAGCTGTCTTTCACACAAAAGAATATTTAAAGACTAATAATGCATCCAGTTTGATTCATCAGTTGTAACAAAGGAGCCATACATGCCTATGCAAATGGGAAATTTTAGGGGACAGAGGGAATGCATAATTCACCAAAGTTTATGATTAGCTTCCCTAAAGTATTAAGTCTTAAATTCTTTTTTAATAAAGTCCTTACTCAGTAAAAGTGTTATGAATACAAGTACATGAATGAATGCTATTGTTAAAAAAATGAAAAAAAATACTTACTGATAGTAAGTGATTGATTCATTGTTAAATTTCTGAAATAAATCACATATTATAATACAATTTGAACTACTCAGCATATATAGTACTATATATCTAAAGTTAAAAAAATGAGAAAAGTAACAGATTGTTCAATTTGCTTTGTTGCTGATAATGGCACGTTTCTTAATAATAATTGTTTTTTTATAGACAAAAGCCATTTCATAATTTATAGCCTTAAGATGTATCCATAAATGTCAGTACTATATTTATATTGCTAAGTGGAATTTATAACTTGCTATACATAACTTGAAATGTAGGGAACATTTTAATGAAATAAAATTTATTCTATTTACTCGCAAACCTGAGCTCCTATATTAAACTAGTGAAATTAACAGCAATTTCACAACATATTATTTATTTTATAAAAACTTTTGCATGGCTACAATCAAAAATCTTTTAGTATAAACTAATTACTAGTATTGTCACTCAATTAATTATTTAGAACACACAAAGGCACATACATGTATAAAAGCATAACACTCTTGCTTGATTTTCCAAGAATTTTCAAAGCCTTCTCATTTCACTCCAGTAAATTCCACATTGAGAAAAGTGGTCCTTGAAGCTCTCCATGACCTAGCTGCAGACAGAGCCTCATTTCGATCTCACATTCCTGATACCCTGGCACAACTGCCCCTTGCCAGCTTCTGAACACACAAATCCAGGCTTCAATCACAGACTCTTTGAACTTGCCACTGCCTCTCCCTAGGAACATCTTCCTTGGATAATCTCATGGCATCACCTCACTTCCTCCAGTCATGAATGCCCCTTTAGCACAATGGCCTTCCTGACCTCTTCTCCTTCTCTCACCACTCACTATGAAATACCAGCTCTGAAGACCTAGATTTCCCACTAACAGGCTTGTCTCTTCCATATCACTTACATAGCAAATGCAAAAATAAACTCATGGTTTAGATACATTTATTTTTATAAATGTTGACTCTTTTCACACTTGATCTTATCCAAATACCAAGAAGTGATCTGGTGTCTATTTAGTCTACAAGAATATAAGCTCCCAAGGCTGTATTTAATTTGCTGAATCTTTTTCTCTATTTTAATCCCAATCTCTCTGTCACTCTACACACACAGTAGAATGCTGACATCAATCCAGAAAGAAAAAAATGCATACAGTTAGAGCTATGCAATACATTCTAACATATATTGTGACATAATGGTATTAACAAAATATTCTCTAAGAATTACCTTAAATTGTTAAACAGTTCTCTTTATTTTCAGGGCTTCGTGATACCATCTATGGTTATTATAATGTACCTAATCATTACATTAATTATGCATTATTTGGATACAATAAAAAGGTATTAGGAGATAAAGAAGCTCAATTTTACATTTAATGTTCATGCATTTTTCAAAATTTCAGTTTGATATGCTATGTTATTTTAGTTTGCTGATTATTAGATTGATTTTTTTTTAAATTTTTATTTAGTCCACCTGCACCCCTCCCATCTCCCGCTCCCTCTCCCATTCCATTCACATCAAAATTCATTTTCAATTATCTTTATATACAGAAGATCGATTTAGTATATATTAAGTAAAGATTTCATCAGTTTGAACTCACACAGAACATAAAGTATAAAATACTGTTTGAGTACAAGTTATAGCATTAATTCACATTGAACAACACATTAAGGACAAAGATGCTACATGAGAAATAAGTGCACAGTGACTCCTGTTGTTGACTTAACAAATTGAAACAAGTCATTGTTTCTCATAGTTTCCTTTTCACTTCAACAGGTTTCCTTTTTGGTGCTCGGTTAGTTGTCACTGATCAGGGAGAACATATGATATTTGTCCCTTTGGGACTGGCTTATTTCACTCAGCATGTTTTCCGGATTCCTCCATTTTGTTGCAAATGACCAGATTTCATTGTTTTTTACTGGTGTTTAGTATTCCATAGAGTACATGTCCCCTAATTTCTTTAACCGTCTACTGTTGATGGACATTTAGGTTGATTTCATGTCTTAGCTATTGTGAATTGAGCTGGAATAAACATTAATGTGCAGACTGCTTTTTTGTTTGCCAATTTAGTTTCCTTTGGGTAAATTCCAAGGAGTGGGATGGCTGGGTTGAATGGTAGGGTTATATTCAGGTTTCTGAGGAATCTCCAGACTGACTTCCATAGTGGCTTTACCAGTTTGCTTTCCCACCAACAGTGGGTTAGTGTCCCTTTTTCCCCACATCCTCACCAGCATCTGTTGCTGGTAGATTTCTGAATGTGAGCCATTCTAACTGGGGTGATGTGGAACCTCATTGTGGTTTTGATTTGCATTTCCCTGATTGCTAGTGATCCTGAACATTTTTTCATGTGTCTGTTGGCCATTTGGATTTCTTCTATTGAAAAATGTCTCATGAGGTCCTTGACCCATCTCTTAAGTGGATAGTTTGTTTTGATGTTGTGGAGTTTCTTGATTTCTTTGTAGATTCTGGTTATCAACCCTTTATCTGTTGCATAGTTTGCAAATATTTTTTCCCATTCTGTCAGTTGCCTCTTCACTTTCCTGACTGTATCTTTTGAAGTACAGAAACTTCTCAATTTGATGCAATCCCAAATGTTAATTTTGGCTTTGACAGCCTGTGCTTCCAAGAATCTTTGCAGGGTTTCTCCAATGTTCTCTGCTGTTAGTCTAATTGGAGATCCTCTGAGAGTAATCTGACATTTCTCTCTTGCACATTTTAGAATCTTTTCTTTATATTTCACTGTGGTGAGTTTGATTATAATGTGTCATGGTGAGGATCTCTGTGGTCATGTTTATTAGGGGTTCTATGAGCTTCCTATACTTGGATGTCTCTGTCCTTCTCCAAACCCGGGAAGTTTCCTGCTAGTATCTCACTAAAAAGGCCTTCTAATCCTTTCTCTCTCTCCATGCCTTCAGGAACTCCTATTACCCACATGTTGGGATTTAAATAGTATCCTATAGATTCCCAATAATATTTTTTAGATTTCTAATTTCCTCTTCTTTTCTTTGGTTTGACTGTATTCTTTCCTGTGCTCTGTCTTCTAAGTCTGATATACTCTCTTCTGCCTCACTGACTCTGTTTTTAAGGCTCTCTAATGTGTTTGTCATTTGATCTATTGAGTTCTTCATTTCATTTTGATTTCTCTTCACTATCACACTTTCCTGTTTTACTAGTTTCTTCATTTCATTTTGATTCCTCCTTAAAATTTCATTTTCACGAGAGAGATTTTCTATCCTGTCCAGTAAGGATTTCTGTAGTTCAATAATTTGTTTTTTAATACTTCTAAGTGTTCTTATCATAATTTTTTTGAAATATATATCTTGCATTTCTTCTATCTCATCATCTTCATAATCTTGGCTTGGGGTGTCTTGTTCATTTGGGGTATCATAATGTCTTCCTTGTTCTTGTTTCCTCGGTTTCTGTGTTTGTTGCTGTAGAGATATTTTTTGGATTTTTCTTCCCTTGCTGTGGTGTTTTTTTCTTGTTATACTATGACTGTATTAAGTGGACTGTCTGCTTTTGATGGAGCATTAGAATCTTGAGATGGGTGTGGCCAGAGAGCTCTGTTTGGTTCTTCAGAGTTAAGGGTGTGCCAATGGTGACACACCCTGTTTTGGCATGGTAAATCTCTCTCTCTCTCTTTTTTTTTTTTTTTTTTTTTTTTTTTTTTTTGATTCAGAAGGGAAGTAATTCTGCACAGCTGAGCAGAATTGAAGGTAGTCAGCTTCCAATCTCTGGCTCCTGTGGGTATAACATTCATCTGCTCTTTCCCAAGGACCACACAAAGAATCTGTTCTGCCCTTAGTGTGGGCTCAAATTCCCCTGCGGTCTCCCACTGTGTTGCTGAAGTTACTGATTTGTAGCGTCTCTGGAGAGTACTCACATGAACTCTGTGAGTTCTCTCACCCACCGTCTCTTTTTTCTCAGTCTCGGTTCAGTAGCTCCACACATTCACTAGGTCCTAACTTCCTTTTATTTTACCCCCCCAGAGTCAAGTTTTTCTGCTTGGCTGAGGGCAGGCTCACCCCTGAGGTTGCGCAGCTTTTATGTATGTCCAAAATGGCACCTGCTGTTTGTCTTGCTCGCCTTTGAGAGGTGAGCAGAGAGAAAGATACTCGTGTCCGTACCGGTCCCCCCTTTTTTTTCCTCTCTCCTCTAGTTAGCCTGGTGAACTTTCCCCCACAGGGCTTCAAGCCTCATTCCCTCTAGGCTCCTCCTTCCGTTTTCCCGCTGGTGTCTCGGGCTACTGAGGTTTCAACTCACCTGCCGTTCCAGCACAGGTGCGTAGATTCCATGGCTGGTGTCACAGAATCTTCTGCAAGAGTTTCCTCTGCTGTTTCTTCCCCAACTCTTCCTTGAACCTGCAGTTTCTCCACTTCTGTTAAACTGTCTCTTCCCAGATTATCAGTGTGCTCCCTTCCTATTCCACCATCTTGCCCTATCAGATTGATCTTTATACTAACTGCACAAACTGGGAAGATTATGCAGTTTATATGAAAAGATATTTAATGCTTACTACATCTCAGTGTATAATAAATGTTAATTCTCATAATTAATACTATGATTGTTATCATGATAGTGTTATATTTTAGGTGTTGTATGTATTTATCCATATCAGTAACATTGCAAGGGGCAGACATCTGACATAACACTTAAATTTCTGCTTAGGACATTCACATCCTATATCAACGTCCATATATATGGACATTTTCTGAATTATGCCTTGATATGTATTTGATATATATTTATGAAATTGAGTTATAGTTCCAATTCTTATCCAGATTGGAAGGGGAGTAGAGAGATTATTAAGTATAAAAATTGATGAATTAAAATCAATAATTTCCTACTCTTATGAAACATCCTATAGTTAGTTGATGACTCTTTATATATACTAATAATTGTCAAAAAGACATAACAATTCCCAGGTAGGACAATATCAGAATATGCATATCTCTACACCATTATGTACTCAATATATTATTTGAAAATGCTTGAATGATAATAAAAATAAGATGTCATGTAATAACTTTAGGTTTCTTTTTCAGATTATTTACCTGTTGTTTATATATATCTTATTTTATCTATGGGTACAACTTTTCCAATATTAGCTCCAAATGTCACATAATTATGCTTTAATTACTTTCAAGAATTTTAAGATTCTATTTCATAGATGAGTAATATTTATAATTTTTCCTGTTGAATATTTTAGAAATCTGATTTATAACTATACAGCTAATTTTTATAATGTTTCATAAAAAGTGGAATAGAGATTTTCCTTAATTTCATTATATTATGCTCATAGACTTTGTATAGAGCAAAGAAGTAATCTAATCCATGAAGATTGTATTGGTTCTTGATCAAAAAATGATCTTGGTTTATTTAATGCCTCTTTCAAGGAATTACTAATACTTCTTTAAATTCTTACATTAAGGGGCCAGTGCTGTGGCATAGTCAGTAAAGGTACCGCCTGCAGTGCCGGCATCTCATATGGGTGCCAGGTTCTAGTCCCGGTTGGGTTGCTCCTCTTCCAGTCCAGCTCTCTGCTGCGGCCCAGGAGGGCAGTGGAGGATGCCCCAAGTGCTTAGGCCCCTGCACCCACATTCAAGACCAGGAAGAAGCTCCTGGCTCCTGGCTTTTGATCAGTGCAGCTCGAATTGGGCCAATTGGAGCCATTGCGGCCAATTGGGGAGTGAACCAGTGGAAGGAAGATCTCTCTCTCTCTCTCTTTTCTCTCTCTGCCTCTCCTTCTCTCTGTCTAATTCTGACTTTTAAGTAAATAAATAAATCTTAAAAATATTTTAAAAATAAATTCTTACATTGATTTTTCCAACTAAGTTTTAAAGTAATAGTGGTCATTAATGCTACTCCAGAAATGTGTATTTGAGATTTGTTAAATTAAATAAGCAAGAGGCCATTAGCTTTGGACCGTCTCCATAAATTTTGTTCCTATGTGATCAACTGCAAACTGACTTACCCTGCAACAGACCAACAGTTAAGATAGAAGTATGGCAAATAGTTGAGTTTCACCCAATGTTGGAGGATGAGTCAATAAAGACATTTATAAAGACTCCGGGGCGGCGCCGCGGCTCACTAGGCTAATCATCTGCCTTGCAGCACCGGCACACAGGGTTCTAGTCCTGGTCGGGGTGCCAGATTCTGTCCCGGTTGCCCCTCTTCCAGGCCAGCTCTCTGCTGTGGCCAGGGAGTGCAGTGGAGGATGGCCCAAGTCCTTGAGCCCTGCACCCCATGGGAGACCAGGATAAGTACATGGCTCCTGCCATCAGATCAGCGCAGTGCGCCGGCTGCAGCGCGCCAGCCGTGGCAGCCATTGGAGGGTGAACCAACAGCAAGGGAAGACCTTTCTCTCTGTCTCTCTCCCTCACTGTCCACTCTGCCTGTCAAAAAAAATAAATAAATAAATTAAAAAAATAGAAAAAAAATTTAAAAAATTTTGAAAAAAAAAAAAAAAGACTCCTAGAATGACAATAGCTTTAAATAGCACTCTGACATCAGAATCAGCCCTAAGGCATTCTGTACTGGCTGAAAAGCCCTGGAGAGCATTTGGAAAGCAAAAACATTGTGGCAAAAAATGTCCCCTGTGAAGGAATTCAGTGGGTGAAAACCCAATGGAAAGAAGTGTTCATCAAAGATGGATATACTTTTCTCTGAAGGGAGGAGAGAACTTCCATTTTGCTTATGGCCTTGTCTAAATATTGACAAAGTTTGTGGGTTCAGAAGGCTTCCATAGCCTAGGCAGCTTATGTCAAGAGCCTCGGGTGATCACTGACTTCATACATAAGAGTGTTAATTGTTAAATTAACAACAGGAGTCACTGTGCACTAACTTCCCAGGCAGGACCTCTGTCCTCAAAGTGTTGTATTATAATTATGTCTAAGAGCTTGCAAAAGATGTATCATTCTTCGGTGCTTCTGTGAAGTTAATTAAGTTTCTAAAAAAAGGAAGTGAAATTAATTTCAGGCTGCAATGACTTCAAGCAACCTTTGTCTTGACTTCTCAACTGTTAAGGAACAATTTTTGCCTTTTTTTGTCGTTCTTGTTCTTGAAAATTGTGGAAATCTTTGCTTAGTATAGAGTTGGTATTCACTGTATAAAGGTAATTGAAAATGGATCTTAGTGGAGAATGGGACTGGGAATGGGAGAGGGAAGAGGAGGAGGAGTGTGAGTGTGCCATGAGAAAGTGGTTTGGTGGGAAGAATCACTATATTCCTAAAGTTGTACTTATGAAATGCATGCAATTTGTATTCCTTAAATAAAAGCTTTCTTTGGGAAAAAAAAAAAAAAGAACAAATCAATGCCCTCTATGAGATTATAAATCACTCTCTTTGGCTGAAAACAGGGGATGGAGTTTGAATTGTATTCGCTCCCTATAATATTACATTTCTTAGATTATAACTTTCTCCACTCATGTATTCAAAATATGATTAAACTAAATATTATCCAGAAGATATATATATATATATCATGATTATGTATACAGCATATAATATATAAGAAGGTTATAAATATGTAAATCACATATTACATATTTACCTATAGATATACTAAACATACACATATATATGATGGACAAAATATGATTTATACAAAAAAAAGGCCAAAAGACTCTCTAGGTGATTAACTGAAACTTGTTGGTAAGCTAAAAAAATAATAAGGTGTTTTTCTCTGAAACATACAACTGAATAAAAATGTAATTATCTGAAAAATTCAGTTTACATGTGTCAGATCTAAATTATCTGATCAAAATTTGTATTAAACATGTGAACTTTAAACATTCTGTGGACCTGAATATGCATAAATCCCCAGAATGATATCTTTTTTAAATTTTTTACTTATGAACAAATTTCATTTATTTCATATGTACAAATGTAAGAACATAGTGATATTTCTCACCCCACCCTCCCTCCTGCCCATGCTCCCAACCCCAACCTCCTTCCTTTATTATTCTTTTAAACTTATTTTATTTTTTAAAGATGTATTTATTTAGCTAAAAGGCAGAATTACAGAGAGGCAGAGAGTGAGAGACAGAGAGATCTGCCATCTGCTGGTTCACTCCCCAGATGGCCACAATGACCAGAGCTGGGCCAATCTGAAGCCAGCAGATGGGAGCTTCTTGAGAGTCTCCCACATGGGTGCAGGGGCCCAAGGACCTACCCCATCTTCCATTGTGTTCCCAGGAGCATTAGCCGGGAACTGGATCATAAGTAGAGCAGTAGGGACTTGAACCTGAGCCCACACGGGATATTGGCACTGCAGGGGTGGCTTTACCTGCTATGCCACAGCTCTGGCTGCTCTTTATTTTTACAATAACATCCTCTCAGTTCATTTTATAATCTTAAGCTTAATTCTCTACTAAGTAAAGAATTCGACAAATAGTAAGAAAACATCATTCCACAATGGTAGACACAAGAACTGTAAACATAATCAAATCCAAATATGTCAATTTTGCTAGTTTACAAGTTTTATACTCTATTAGTTACCACAGATCAGAGAAGGTAATTTTTGATATTGGGAATTATTTTAGCTCACAGATAGCTTATAAAAGCTTAGAGGAACTGATCATCCATTACATGCTTTGTTTTGATTTTAAATAAGGCCTTTTTCATTTACATTAGAGTAGAAGTGTTCAGAAGTTTAGGACAGAGCATCACTTTACTTGGAAATCATGTTTGTGAGAGAATTTCATTTTGAAGTAGAAGCTAAGTGTCCACCTGAATAAAATGGATTTTTATATGTATGAGTGCATTTACAATATTAATTTACATAAGTTTGCACTGAAGTGCTTTTTGGTTACATAAATTATTCTATATTGCCATGTTGATTAAGTTTTATTCAGTGTTAGAGCTAGTAGTAGCAAGTTCCTTTGGTAGTAGAATGCATTATTATGTTTTATGGAATTAATTATCCACTTACATTTTGTAAAGAGTTTGAAAAGCCTGCAGATACGGAAGAATGGTCAATACTGTTTCAATCCTAGTGAAAAATGTTATAGAGCTTTTATAATTTTACAAAATATTACTCAGAATGTGAAAAACAAGTTTGCCAAAGGCATTATAACGGCGACCATACAAATAAAACACATAATAATTTAATAATAACATAATAAAGACTAGTATAACCATCCTTATTAAAGACAAACAGATAGCATCTTATAATTTCCAAATAAATCTAATTTTCTAAAGTTAAAGTTATACTAGACCATAAAATGTTGAGATAGGAAATGAAATATGATAGTGTTTGATATTAAATAAATTCTTATCATTTAAAAACTGATTTAGAAATAATGTCATTTGAAATCGAATGTAGCACTATTTTCCTGTGTCAGAGTAAAGACAGATATCTGTATTTTCATAAATATAAATCAGAGAAAACATGAACATGATATGTGTCTTTTTTGGTCTGATTTATTTCAGTAAGCTTAATGGTCTCCAATTGCATCCATTTTGTTGCATTCTTTTAATGGCTAAGTAGGATTGCAGAGTGTACATATAATATAATTTTTCTGATTTATGGGAAGGCACTCCCAGACTGCCAAAAAAGTGTAATGTATATGAATGAAACTGACATTTTGAAATTTGATTATTGTTGTAAATTACTTGTGTGTATTCTTTAGGGACAGTTAATTTTCTACTTACTATTTGTTGAATTCTTGACTGAGTGGAGGGTTAAGCTTGCAATTGTAAACAGAATGTATGTCATTGCAAAAATTAAAAGAAAAATAAGAAAGGAATGAGGAAGGAAGGTGCAAGTGAGTGAGTGAGGGAAGATAGAGTGGGAAGGATCAATATGTTCTTAAAACTGTATATACGAAATAAATGTGTTACTTTTATATACATAAAAATTTTAAATAAAATATAAAAAATAATCTATAAATAATTGTGATTATAATTATCGATCTGTTAATTTTAATTAATTGATTAGTTAATTTGAAATACAAAAGAGAAAGAGAGAAAGAGACAGAGAGAGAGAGAGAATCAATCTTCCATTTACCAACTCACTTCCAAAATACCCACAACGGGAGATAGGCCAGGCCAAGTTAAGGGTCTGTAACTTAGTCTGGATCTCCCAATGTAAGTGCAAAGAATCAAATACTTGAACCCTTATCTCTTGTCTCCATGGTGCACATGGCCAGGAAATGGGATGGCGGGTAGAGCTGAACTGGAAACTAGACATTGCAGTATGGGATGCAGGCATCACAAATGGAGGCTTAATCATTGTGCTAAACACTCTCCAGTAGAATTCATGACTTTGCTATCTAGTACCATCAGGGATTGTACAATGTGAATTATCTAATTTAATTATCTCAACAATCTTTTGAAAGATGTTATTCCATGGTTATCGATGCATTACAAAGCTTATGTCTGGATAGCTTAAATCTCTTTCCTCCTGCCATAGTTTCTTTTTTTTTTTTTTTTTTTTTTTTATTTTTTGACAGGCAGAGTGGACAGTGAGAGAGACAGAGAGAAAGGTCTTCCTTTGCCGTTGGTTCACCCTCCAATGGCCGCCGCTGCAGCCGGCGCACCGCGCTGATCCGATGGCAGGAGCCAGGATCCAGGTGCTTTTCCTGGTCTCCCATGGGGTGCAGGGCCCAAGCACCTGGGCCATCCTCCACTGCACTCCCTGGCCATAGCAGAGAGCTGGCCTGGAAGAGGGGCAACCGGGACAGAATCCGGCGCCCCGACCGGGACTAGAACCCGGTGTGCCGGCACCGCAAGGTGGAGGATTAGCCTATTGAGCCACGGCGCCGGCTCGAGCCATAGTTTCAATATTCATTATCTGTTGTCCTATTCTCAGAAGGTTTATATATATATATATATATATCCATCCATCCCCTGGTTTTCCTTGTGTAGGATCAGGTGAGATGTTCTCCATGTGTATTCTATGTGCCATATGGCTTACTTTGTACAATCATTGTGGAAATTCTCTTCTCATGATCTTTTCAATGATTGATCAGAACCCTATTTCCTCTCTTCTCTTCTGCAAAACTCATTGCACTCATTTTGTTTTATAAATCTCATGTAATCTCTTCTGCACATTCTCCCTCTATTTTTCAGCCTGAATATTTTAGATTTAGTTCTTAAGTCAAGAACACCTACTCATTTGTCATAAATTCTATTGCAATTAAGATTTCCTTAGTGTATTTTAAAGAATTTCTGTTTCTTTATCATGTATAATTTCTGTGAAATTGTCATGGCCATCTATTAATTCCTTGGTTTTTCATGGTTATTTTAAAGTCTACGTCTGAAAACTGATTTTATAAACATCTCCTATCAATTTTATGTAGAATTTTTCTCCTTTCTAACTTATACATTATTCTAATATGGATTGATTTAACTAAATAATGGAACTTGCTTTTTAAATAAACATCATAGAGACTTTGAGACCCTGCTTCTCATCCATTTTCTGAGAAAATTTTATGTTCCTTGCATTGGCAAGCTGGTCTTGCATCAGCAGTGGTCCCTTATTGTGAGGAGTCAGGTGGGTTAATAACCAGGGATCCCAATGAAATTTGGGGTGTAAAATATTTGCTTCTTTCCCCAAAACATTATCTTTAGTAAGAACAAACAGGCTGCCATTCTTCCTTCATAATCTCTAAATTTTCCATGAGAATTGCAAGGGAGTGTTTGCTGAGCTCACAGCTTATTGTGAAAACAAGTTACCTATCCCACCCTTAGCAGGCCAGACAGGATGGAGAATTATAAATGAGGTCTTTTGATTTTTATGGAAAGTTTTTATTTAATAAATATAAATTTCATATGTACAAAGTTTTGATTATAGCTGTTCTTCACCCCATACCCGCCCTCTCACCCCCAAACCATCCCACCTCTTATTCCCTCTCCCATCCCATTCTTTACTAAGATTCATTTTTAATTATCTTTATAGACAGAAGATCAAATCTATACTAAGTAAATATTTCAACATTTTACACACACAGACACACAAAGTATAAAGTACTGTTTGAAGACTAGTTTTACTGTTAATTCTCATAATATAACACATTAAGGACAGAAGTCCTACATGGGGAGCAAGTGCACAGTGACAACTGACATTCTTATTTATGACATCATTGATGACCCGAGCCTTTGTCATGAGCTGCCAAGGATAAGGAAGCCTCTTGAGTCCACAAACTCAAACATTATTTAGACAAGGCCATATTCAAAGTTAAAATTCTCTCCTCCCTTCAAAGAAAGATACCACTTTCTTTGATGGTCCCTTCTCCCCACTGGGATCTCATTCACAGAGACCTATCATGTAGGTCAATTTTTGCCACAGTTTCTTGGCTTTCCATTCCTGAAATTCTGTCATGAGCTTTTAAGCAAGATGCAAATGCCTTAAGGGCTGATTCTGAGGACAGAGTGCTGTTTAGGGCATTTGTCATTCTATAAGTCTGCTGTGTGTCCCACTTCCCATGTTGGATCATTCTCTCATTTTATTGTATAAATTATTATTGGCAGACTCTTGGTCTTATTTATGTGATCCCTTAGACACTTATCCTATCTTTATGATCAGTTGTGAACTTAAACTGATTACTTTAACTAGTAAGATGACATTGATACCTGCCAACTTAATAGCATTTGGAGTCCCATGGCAAGTTTTTAGCTTTACCCTTTGGGGTAAGTCCAAAAGAATGTGTGCCAAACTGTACATCACCTCCCTCTGAAATTCCAACTCTTATTTTTAACAAAGATCAATTTTCAATTAGATTTTAAACACCCAAGAATAAATCTGTGTCAAGTAAAGAGTTCATTCAATGGTATTAAGTAGAAAAAGAAATACTAAAAAGAATAAAATAGTACGTTGTTCCTCGACAGTAAAGACAAGTGCTGATCAAGTCATTGCTTCTCATAGTGTCAGTTTCACTTCTACAGGTTTCCTTTTAGGTGCTCAGTTAGTTGTCATAGATCAAGGAGAACATATGATATTTGTCCCTTTGGGACTGGCATATTTCACTCAGCATGATGTTTTCCAGATTCCTCCATTTTACTGCAAATGACCAGATTTCATTTTTTTTACCACTGTGTAGGATTTCATAAGTACGTATCCCATAATTTCTTTATCCAGTCTTCTGTTGATGGGCATTTATGTTGATTCCATATCTTAGCTATTGTGAGTTGAGCTGCAATAAACATGGAGGTGCAGATAGCTGTTTTATTTGCCAATTTAATTTCCCTTGGGTAAATTCTGAGGAGTGGGATGGCGTGGTCCTACTGTAGGGCTGTATTCAGATTTCTGAGGTATCTCAAAACAATCTTCCATATTGGCTTTACCAGTTTGCATTCACACCAACAGCATATTAGTATGCCTTTTGCCCCATATCCTCACCAGCATCTGTTATTTGTTTATTTCTGAATGTGAGCCATTCTAACCGAGGAGAGGTGAAACCTCTTTGTGTTTTTTATTTGCATTTCCCTGAAGGCTAGTGATCCTGAACATTTTTTCATTTGTCTGTTGGCCATTTGGATTTCCTCTTTTGAAAATGTCTTTTTAGGTTCTTGGCCCATCTGTTAAGTGGGTTGTTTGTTTTGTTGCTATTCAATATAGTACTGGAAGTTTTAGCCAGAGCCATTAGGCAAGAAAAAGAAATTAAAGGGATACAAATTGGGAAGGAAGAACTCAAACTATCTCTCTTTTCAGATGATATAATTATTTAGGGGATCCAAAGTACTCCACTAAGAGACTATTGGAACTCATAGAAGAGTTTGGCAAAGTACCAGGATATAAAAGCAATGCACAAAAATCAACAGCCTTCGTATACACAGACAATGCCACGGCTGGGAAAGAATTTCAATCTCATTCACAATAGCTGCAAAAAATAAATCAAATACCTTGGAATAAACTTAACCAAGAATGCCAAAGATCTCTACAATGAGAATTACAAAAATTTTAAAAATGAAATAGAAGCAAGATACAAAAAAATGGGAAAATCTTCCATGCTCATGGATTGGACGAATCAATATCAAAATGTCCATTTTTCCGAAAGCAATTTACAAATTCAATGTGATACCAATCAAAATACCAAAGACATTCTTCTCAGATCTGGAAAAAAAATGATGTTGAAATTCATATGGAGGCACAGGAGACCTTGGATAGTTAAAGCAATCTTATACCATAAATACAGATCTGGAGGCATCACAATGCAATACTTCAAGACATACTACAGGGCAGCTAAAATCAAAACAGCATGGTACTGGTACAGAAACTGATGGATAGACCAATGGAACAGAATAGAAACACCAGAAATCAATCCAAACATCTACAGCCAACTTATATTTGATCAAGGATCTAAAACCAATTCCTGGAGCTAGGACAGTCTATTCAATAAGTGGTGCTGGGAAAACTGGATTTCCACATGCAGAAGCATAAAGCAATACCCCTACCTTACACCTTACACAGAAATCCACTCAACATGGATTAAAGATCTAAATCTACAACCCAACACCATCAAATTATTAGAGAACATTGTAGAAACCCTGAAAGATATAGGCACAGGCAAAGACTTCTTGGAAAACACCCCAGAGGCACAGGCATTCAAAGCCAAGATTAACATTTGGGATGACATGAAATTGAGAAGTTTCTGTACTGCAAAAGAAACAGTCAGGAAAGTGAAGAGGCAACTAGCAGAGTGGAAGAAAATATTTGCAAACTATGCAACAGATAAAGGATTAATAACTAGAATCTACAAAGAGACCAAGAAACCCCACAACAACAAAACAAACAAGCCATTTGATAGCTTTGTCCTTGCGTGGTAACTGAA
Source organism: Oryctolagus cuniculus (assembly GCF_051225735.1). Classification (NCBI taxonomy): domain Eukaryota; kingdom Metazoa; phylum Chordata; class Mammalia; order Lagomorpha; family Leporidae; genus Oryctolagus; species Oryctolagus cuniculus. Next base: position 5,395,375 of record NC_142879.1, on the reverse strand, counting down.
TGCTGATGTTATTGCCACTTTTTTCCCTTCAAAATTGTACTTAAAAAGTCCACTGCCACCAGTCCCTTTGGGTTTTATTCCTCTCTTGGGAGCCCCCCTCCATGCCGCTCTGGCTAGATGCCTTTGACTCTAATACTTTTAATTCTCTTTGCTTGGAGATTCTTCTTCCACGTGAGACAAAGAACCAAGGTAACATAATTTCTCCACCACCGTTACTGTAACAGTATCACAAGCTGAGCCCTGGCTGCTGTGACGTCCACCTTCAGTGCTTGTGAATGAGTGATCTGTGCAGGCTGCACATGTTTACAGGGTGCAGACGCCTCAGCGAATGAACCAACAGCTTAGAAAACACACAACCCCAGATCTTCCTTTCAAGTTTGTCCTCACAACTCCGTGAAACCTGAGAAAGCTCTGCTGGAGTCCGACTAGCTCTTATTGTTCTCTGTTTCTGAATCAGTCGACAACTCAGAGAGGAAAGAGGCCACAGACTGCCTTTCCACCACTGGGCACTTTCCTCCCATCCAAGTGGGCAGCCCCCGAATGTTCACTCTCTCTGCAGCTTTCTTTCGTATGTAAGATATTTGCTTTTTTCTTTTTTCAAGATTTGTCATCATGCTCAGAGGAAGAGTTGTGCTGAAACCCACATGTTGCCAGAAATAGCATATTATCAATTATAAGATCAGCAGCATCAGCGATTTTCAGTTACCTTCCTTTCTGCCTTGCCTTCTCAGCTTACTGAGCTTCTTAATGACAGGAGAATGCTAGTTTTCATGTATTAGAATCTTTCAATGGGAAACTGGTGAACTAGTCATTAAGAAGAAGGGCTTTCGGAACTAAAAGTTGGAATAATATTCAGGATTCACTTGCAAAGAGTGTAACAAACTAGACTACCTAATAATGCAAATATGAAGTCATGGGAAATAGGGTAACAACAAGACTCAACTAAAAATGAAGGGAATTTTCTACAGAGTTGGAAGAAAAGGATCAGAAAAAATCAATAACTATAGCATTAGCATTCATTCAATAGGCAGAGATTCATAAGTAATTCATTTCACCCTCTCATCTATATTTCACAGACACGAACAAATAGAAATGTATGGTTTGTTATAAATAAATTATGGATATGCTTTATGTTTAATATATGTAACTTTGATTTGATGTAATTTCTTGGCAATCCAATAACGCTGACTTTCATGATTTACAACTTTTTTTTAAAACTTTTTGTAGTTAAAAGGTAATTATGAGAACTCTGCAATGACGTTCTCTCTGTATAACCCAGATACAATAAATCTATGATAGGATTTTGTGAAGTTCCCTCCTCATGGTAGCCGATTTCAGGGGAAACAGTTTTGTTTCTCCCTCTCAACACAATCTGTTCCTTGACCATGTCTCTCTCCAAACATGAACATAAATAAAGCTACCCTCCTACAAACACTAAAAGCGAAAATGCATATTTTGAAATATAGGAATGGCTTCTTACTGTCTTTATTTTCAGTTGATAATGATAATGATAGAGGAGGGAAGGAGAGAGGGACACATTCCAGTAATGGTCAGGGAAGGAATCGGAAACCAACAGAAAGAAAGAATATGTGACATCAAGACAGCAAGGATTATGGAGAAAGTAGAGATATACTTAGTGTTTAAATTTTATTTTATTTTTTAGAGGTAGAGACACACAGGGAGAAAAAGGGCCAAACACACAGATGGACATCTCTCATCTTCTGGTTCATTCCCCAAATTCCCACAACAGCCAGGGCCTTGCCGGACAGAAGTCAGGAGCCCAGAACTTAAACCAGGTCTCCCACATTGGTGGAAGAAACCCACCATTTGAGGCCATCCCTCCTGCCTCCCAGGGTACACAAAAGTTGGAAGTTGGAATATGAAGAAAGACTGGACTCAAACTCAGACACTCAGATACAAACCGCTGGTGCCCCCAGAGAGATCTTCACTCCACTGAAAGTTCACTTCTATGTTACCACAGATGGCTGCTGGGTAATCTTGTCTCTGTGCAAGACAGTGTTCAGATGTGAGACAGAGAGTAGTGGTAAGTCAGGTAACAAAGACTAGTAAAGAGATATTATGAAGAGAGTACACCTGTTAAGCCGGGCTGACATCTTTTTTTTTTTTTTTTTTTTGACAGGCAGAGTGGACAGTGAGAGAGAGAGAGAGAGAGAAAGGTCTTCCTTTGCCGTTGGTTCACCCTCCAATGGCCGCCGCGGCTGGCGCGCCACACTGATCCGATGGCAGGAGAGAGGAGCCAGGAGCCAGGTGCTTTTCCTGGTCTCCCATGGGGTGCAGGGCCCAAGCACCTGGGCCATCCTCCACTGCACTCCCTGGCCACAGCAGAGAGCTGGCCTGGAAGAGGGGCAACCGGGACAGAATCCGGCACCCCAACCGGGACTAGAACCCGGTGTGCCGGCGCCGCAAGGCGGAGGATTAGCCTAGTGAGCCGCGGCGCCGGCCCGGGCTGACATCTAACATGAAATAAAAACAGGGTAATGCATCCAAAGAAGGATGTTTACTTACATTTTATCTAATATTGCTATGTGCCAGATTTCATTCCAAATTTCCTGTATGTTATTTTTTGAAAATACAAATAACATTTAAAACTGCCTTTGTTCTCTTATTTACATTGGAAAAGAATGTATAGTAATAATATATTTGGAAAGCAGTTATAAAATATGTATGGGAACTTCTATTTTAAATTTTAAATTTTAAGAGGAATAAAATTTTAAAGGCAAGGAAATCGCATTAAGAGGGAAATATGAGTTTTTCAAAATACTCAAAACATATTACATAACTTTGTATCATATGTTTATTTTATATATGTATCAAATGGCATTACATACTTTGTCTTCTAAAAGTCTCCCATCTTTTGCCATATTTTTCTCAATTTTTTATTTTATAAATTGTTATAACAATACTATGAGGAAAATAATAGCATTACTGTTCTATAAAGATAAATCGGAGTTCACAGACACTAATTTTTTCCTTTTAACCTTGAAAGCATTCTCCCTTGTATTATCTTTAGAATGGAAGACTGTTTTAAACACAATGTTTTATTTTTTATTTAAAGAGAGAGAGCGTTACTTTGTCACTCACCAAATGCCTGCAACACCTAGGCCTAGGCCAGAACAAAGCCGGGAGCAGAGACCTCTGTGTGGTTCTCCCAGGAGGGTGACAAGGAGTCAAGTATTTGAGCCATCTGCTGCGGCCTGCCTGGAGGAGCAGCAGCAGGAGGTTGCACCAGAAGCAAAGGAGCCAGCCGAGGACTGGCCGATCTGTAATGGAGTGTGGGGTCCCAACTGCCCTGTGCCAGCCACACCACATGCCACGCCCACCACGATGCTTTTATAAATACTCTCAACATTGACACACATTGCTCAGTCAAGGAGCCTTTCTTTTTAAAATCTTAATTACTAACTATGGTTACTTTTATAAATCTATATTCCAAAATATAATATTAGAATATAATATAGAATAATATAATATAATAACTAATATACTAATCTATGTTCCTGTTAGTAGTCTGATTTCCCTATGAAACAGAGATTATGGCTAAGTAGATTAGCTGTAGGGATTAAATGAAATACATTCATAAGGTAAATTAACTAGAGAACTGATAGACTTTCTGAGGTAGAATCTTCCTACTCTGTAAATATTGTATGGATTACTAGTGTTGGCATGATAAAGAGCTCACGTGTAAACACTTAGAAAATTAGGAAGTAATGAAAAATGAGGACACATTATCCTCGCATCTGTTGTGATACTCGGACTCATTAAGATCAACTGCGTTCTTCTGATTCTCAGTCACGTTTGAATTAACTACAATATTCTCTAGTTCTAGCCAGGAATCCTGATGAAATGATCTAAGCTCCGAGGGCACTAAAATAAATCCTCCTCTTTCTTCTTGAATGTTTGGTTTCTCAAAAATAATGGTTACATTTGTGATACTAGAAAGCATGTGTGAGGTTTATAGAAGAATCCCCATTCCTAGCACATTGGACCAAAAATAGGTTACTTTGAAACAAAAATATTTCCATATTATATGAATTGGGTTTCATTTTAAGTTCCTTTTCAGCCAGCTAACTTTCAGATTACTACTTTGGAGAGAGTATTGATGCATAAAATCACATTCTTTACAGGGAAAGATTAAGATTCCTTTAATTCTAAACTCACAAGTCTGATGCACTGACAGTAGATTCTGGAGACAAAGTTCATCTCTGACAATTCCACATTTTTCATTTCTTCTTCAAGTCAGAACATTTATTTAACTAGTCAATGCAGCATGTAGTAAAATTCCTGGCTATGGTTTATTCACAACCCTTTGGGGAAGAAAGGTCAATGGATTGATATATTCTGAAATTGTGCACAGGAGCTAGAAGAAAGCAAATCTGAAAACTATATAAATCTTTAGTCCAGCTTTGCAAATACAAAGCCACTTGAAGCTTTTCTATATTTTGCTTGATGCTTAAATACCTGTGAGATGACATATAGAGGTTGGAGTTTTCAATGAAAGAGCAGTGTTTTTCTGAAAGCTTTTCTATTGATTCTATCACCAGATAGCCACTTTGTGACAGCCGATGGATGACGGGGACTGCAAAGTTCGTTAAATCTGTGTGTTCATTTCTTGTCAGGATCCTTTTAAAGACTCCTAAATTTATGTGCTCATTCGATTGTTACTGAAAACACCACATTTATTTGCCAATATTTTTATGCTTGATCAGTAAGTGATCTTAAAACCCATATTAGATGAAGATGTATTCAAATCCACAGCTGCATTTTAAGTTACTTTTATATTCTCTTCAATTATCCTAATAAATTAGTGCATATATGGTTAGTGTCACATGTTCATATATATTGTTATGTACATTTAAAAAACTTGGAGACACATCCTCACTGACTGTCCTATAATATCAGTAGGAGTAAGCTTTTAACCCAGTGAAATTGTGTAATAATAGAGCTTATGAATGAAATCTATGTATCATTATATATATCTATATATCATTAGTGCTACTTTTGAAATGGCAAAAAATAATGCCCAGAATCAGGTACATTCCCACATTGTTGATGATAAATTGGCATGAATATTCCAGAAGTCATTATACATTTTTAAAAAGATTTGTTTATTTATTTGAAAGGCAGAGTTAGAGAGAGGCAGAGGCAGAGAGAGACAGAGAGAGGTCTTCCATCTGCTGGTTCACTCCCCAGATGGCCCCAATGGCCGGAGATACGCGGATCCAAAGCCAGGCACCAGGAGCTCCCTCTGGTTCTCCCATGAGGTTGCAGGGGCCCAAGGGCTTGGGCAATCTTCCACTGTTTTCCCAGACCACAGCAGAGAACGGGATCGGAAATGAGCAGCTGGGTCTCTAACCAGCGCCCAAATAGGATGCCAGCACTGCAGGCACTGACTTTACCTGATAAGCCACAGTGCCAGCCTGTCACCATACACTTATTTTAACTTTTATTTAATAAATATAAATTTCCAAAGCACAGCTTTTGGATTACAGTGGCTTGCCCCCCACCCCATAAATAACTTCCCACCCACAACCCTCCCATCTCCCACTCCCTCTCCCATTCCATTCACATCAAGATTCAATTTCAATTATCTTTATATACAGAAGATCAATTTAGTATATATTAAGTAAAGATTTCATCAGATTACACGCACACAGAAACACAAAGTGAAAAATACCGTTTGAGTACTAGTTATAGCATTAATTCACATTGTACAATACACTAAGGAAAGAGATCCTACATGAGGAGTAAGTGAACAGTGACTCCTGTTGTTGACTTAACAAACTGACACTCTTGTTTATGGCATCAGTAATCACCCTAGGCATTTGTCATGAGTTGCCAAGGTTATGGAAGCCTTTTGAGTTTGCCGGCTTTGATCTTATTCTGACAGGGTCATAGTCAAAGTGGAAGTTCTCTCCTCCCTTCAGAGAAAGGTACCTCCTTCTTTAATGGCCTGTTCTTTCTGCTGGGCTCTCACTTGCAGAGATCTTTCATTTAGTTTTTTGTTTTGTTTTTTTTGTGTGTGTGTGTGTGTGTGTGTGTGTGTGTGTGACAGAGTGTCTTGGCTTTCCATGCCTAAAATACTCTCATGGGCTCTTCAGCCAGATCTGAATGCCTTAAAGGCTGATTCTGAGGTCAGAGTGCTGTTGAGGACTTCTGCCATTCTATGAGTCTGCTGTGTATTGAGCTTCCCATGTTGGATCATTCTCTCCCTTTTTGATTCTATCAGCTAGTATTTGCAGACACTAGTCTTGTTTATGTGCTCCCTTTGGCTCTTAGTCATATCATTATTATCAATTGTGAACGGAAATTGATCACTTGGACTAGTGAGATGTCCTTGGTACATGCTACCTTGATGGGAAGTATTGGAATCCCCTGGCACGTTTCTAACTCTACCGTTTCAGGCAAGTCCGATTGAGCATGTCCTAAATTGTGCATCTCCTCCCTCTCTTATTCCCACTCTTATTTTAACAGAGATCACTTTTCAGTTAAATTTAAACACCTACGAATAATTGTGTTTTAATTAAATGGTTCAATCAATAGTATTAAGTAGATTAAAAAATACTAAAAGGGATAAAGTATTAAGTTGTTCATCAACAGTCAGGGCAAGGGCTGATCAAGTCATTGTTTCTCATAGTATCCATTTCACGCAAACAGGTTTCCTTTTTGGTGTTCAGTTAGTTATCAACAATCAGGGAGAACATATAATATCTGTCCTTTTGGGACTGGCTTATTTCACTCAGCATGATGTTTTCCAGATTCTATATTTTGTTGCAAATGACCGGATTTCATTGTTTTTTTACTGTTGTATAGTATTCTGTAGAGTACATGTCCCCTAATTTCTTTATCCAGTCTACTGTTGATGGGCATTTAGGTTGATTTCACGTCATAGTTATTGTGAATTGAGCTGGAATAAACATTAAGGTGCAGATCGCTTTTTGTTTGCCAATTTCATTTCCTTTGGGTAAATTCCAAGGAGTGGGATGGCTGGGTCGAACGGTAGGGTTATATTCAGGTTTCTGAAGAATCTCCAAACTGACTTCCACAGTGACTTTACCAGTTTGCATTCCCACCAACAGTGGGTTAGTGTCCCTTTTTCCCCACATCCTCACCAGCATCTGTTGCTGTGGATTTCTGAATGTGAACCATTCTACCAAGGTGAGGTGAAACCTCATTGTAGTTTTGATTTGCATTTCCCTGATTGCTAGTAATCCTGAATATTTTTTCATGGCTCTGTTGGCCATTTGGATTTCCTCTTTTGAAAAATGTCTGTTGAGGTCCTTGGCCCGTCTCGTAAGTGGATTGTTTGTTTTGTTGTTGTGGAGTTTATTGATCTTTGGTGGATTCTGGTTATTAATCCTTTATCGGTTGCATAGTTTGCAAATTTTCCCAATCTGTCAGTTGTCTCTTCACTTTCCTGACTGTTTCTTTTACAGTACAGAAACTTCTCAATTTTATATCATTCCAATTGTTAATCTTGGCTTTGACTGCCTGTGCCTCTGGGTCATTTCCAAGAAGTCCTTGCCTATGCCATATCTTGCAGGGTTTCTCCAATGTTCTCTAATAATTTGATGGTGTTGCATCATAGACTTAGTTCTTTAATCCATGTTGAGTGGATTTTTGTGTAAGGTGTAAGGTAGGGGTCTTGTTCATGCTTATGCACGTGGAATTCCAGTTTTCCCAGCACCATTTATTGAATAGACTGTCCTTACTCCAGGAATTGGTTTTAGATACTTGATCAAATATAAGTTGGATGTAAATGTTTAGATTGATTTCTGGTGTTTATATTCTGTTCCACTGGTCTATAAATCCATTTTGTATCAGTATCATGCTGCATTGTTTACAACTGTCCTGCAGGATGTACTCCTAATCTGTTATTGTGATGCCTCCAGGTTTGTTTTTCTTGTACAAGATTGCTTTAGCTATTTGAGGTCTCCTGTGTCTCCATATGAATTTCAGCATCATTTTTTCCAGATCTGAGAAGAAGGTCTTTGGTATTTTGATTGGTATTGCATTGAATCTATAAATTGCTTTTGAAAAAATTGATATTTTGATGACACTGATTCTTCCAATCCATGAGCATGGAATGGTTTTCCATTTCTTGGTATCCTCTTCTATTTCTTTCTTTAAGATTTTGTAATTTTCATCATAGAGATCTTTAACATCCTTGGTTAAGTTTATTCCAAGGTATTTGATTATTTTTGTGGCTATTGTGAATGGGATTGATCTTAGAATTTCTTCCTCAGCCATGGCATTGCCTGTGTATACAAAGGCTGTTGATTTTTGTGCATTGATTTTATATCCTGCTACTTTGCCAAACTCTTCTATGAGTTCCAATAGTCTCTTAGTAGAATTCTTTGGATCCCCTAAATAAAGAATCATATCATCTGCAAAGAGGGATAGTTTGAATTCTTCCTTCCCAATTTGTATCCCTTTACTTTCTTTTTCTTGCCTAATAGCTCTGGCTAAAACATCCAGAACTATATTGAATAGCAGTGGTGAGAGTGGGCATCCCTGTCTGGTACGAGATCTCAGTGGAAATGTTTCCAACTTTTCCCCATTCAATAGGATGTTGTCTGTAGGTTTTTCATAAATTGCCTTGGTTGTGCGGAGCAATGTTCCTTCTAGACCCAGTTTGCTTAGAGTTTTCATCATGAATGGGTGTTGTATTTTATCAAATGCTTTCACTGCGACTATTGAGATAATCACATGGTTTTTCTTCTGCAGTATGTTAATGTGGTGTATCCCATTGATTGATTTGCAAACACTGAACCATCCCTGCATACCAGCAATAAATCCCACTTGTTATGGGTGGATGATCTTTCTGATGTGTTGTTGCATTCTATTGGCGAGAATTTTATTGAGGATTTTTGCATCCATGTTCATCAGGGATATTGGTCTGTAATTTTCTTTCAGTGCTGCATCTTTCTCTGGCTTAGGAATTAAGGTGATGCTGGCTTCGTAGAAAGAATTAGGGAGGACTCCCTCTTCTTCGATTGTTCTGAATAGTTTGAGAAGAATTGGAGTTAGTTCTTCTTTAAATGTCTGGTAGAAATCAGCAGTGAATCCATCTGGTCCTGGGCTTTTCTTTGTTGGGAGGGCCTTTATTACTGTTTCAATTTCTGTCTCAGTTATGGATCTGTTTAGGTTTTCTATGTCTTCATGGTTCAATTTAGGTAGGTTGCATGTGTCCAGGAATCTATCCATTTCTGATAGGTTTCCCTGATTGCTGGCATATAAGTCCTTGTAATATTTTCTGATGATTATTTCAGTTCTGTTGGGTCTGTTGTTACATTTCCTTTTTCATCTCTGATTTTATTGATTTGGGTCTTTTCTTTTTTTAGTTAGTTGGGCCAAAGGGGTGTTAATTTTGTTTATTTTTTCAAAAAAAAAAAAAAAACCAGCTCCTCGTTTTGCTGATTTTTTTGTAAATTTTTTGGGATTCAATCCTGTTGATTTCTTCTCTGATTTTAATTATTTCTCTTCTACTAGATTTATGTCTGGTTTACTGCAGTTTTTCTAGATCCTTGAGATTCATTGGAAGCTCATTTATTTGGTGCCTTTCCAATTTCTTGATGTAGGCACCTATTACTACAAACTTTCCTCTTAACACTGCTTTTTCTGTATCTGATAAATTTTGATGTGTTATCCTCATTAACTTCCAGAAAGTTTTTGATTTCTCTTTTGAATTCTTCTATGACCCACTGTTCATTCAGGAGCATGTTGTTCAATCTCCATGTGTTTGCATGCTCTCTAGGGATTCCTGAGTTGCTAATTTCCAACTACATTCTGCTGTGGTCTGAGAAGCTGCATCGTATGGTTATAATTCTTTTGAATTTTCTGAGACTTGCTTGATGGACTAATATGTGGTCAATCCTAGAGTAGGTTCCATATACTGCTGAGAAGAATGCAAATTCTTTATGTGTAGGATTGAAAGTTCTGTAGATATCTGTTAGATCCGTTTGGGCTATAGTATCATTTAAATCTACTGTTTCCTTGTTGATCTTCTGTCTGATTGATCTGTTTCTGAGAGTGCAGTATTGAAGTCCCCCAGTACTATTGTAGTGTAGTCTAAGTCTCCCTTTAAGTCATTTAACATATCTTTTAAATAAACCAGTGCCCTGTAATTGGGTGCATATAAATTTATAATAGTTACATCTTCTTGTTGAATTGATCCCTTAAGCATTAGATAGTGCCCCTCTTTGTATCTCTTAAGAGTTTTTTTGTTATAGTTTATGTTGTCCAATATTAAGACGGCTACACCTGCTCTTTTTTCATTTCTGTTTGCATGGAATATCTTTTTCCAACCTTTCACTTTCAGTCTGCATGCATCTTTGTTGTAAAGATGTGTTTCTTGTAAGAAACAAATAGATGGGTTTTGTTCCTTAATCCATTCAGCCAGTCTGTGTCTTTTAACTGGAGAGTTGAGGCCATTAACATTCAATGTGACTATGGACAAGTAGTAACTTTGCCCTGCCATTTTCCCCAAAGATATTTCTAATATATGCTTTGAACTTCCTGTGATCTTTTGCTGTGAGGTTTCCTTCCTTTACCTTCGTTCATATTGATGACCGTGTTTCTGTGTTTCTGTGTGTAACATATCTTTAAGCATCTTTTGTAGGGCTGGATGAGTGGCGACAAATTCTTTCAATTTCCATTTGCTATGAAAGGTCTTTATTTCACCTTCATTCACAAATGAGAGCTTTGCAGGTTATAATATTCTGGGCTGGCAGTATTTTTTCTCTTGGTACCTGGCTATATCTCGCCATTCCCTCCTAGCCTGTAGGGTTTTTGATGAGAAGTCTGCTGTTAGTCTAATTGGAGATCCTCTGAGAGTAATCTGACGTTCCTCTCTTGCATATTTTAGGATCTTTTCTTTATGTTTCACTGTGGTGAGTTTAATTACAACATGTCGTGGTGAGGATCTCTTTTGGTCATGTTTATTAGGGGTTCTATGAGCTTCCCATACTTGAATGTCTATGTTCTTCTCCAAACCCAGGATGTTTTCTGCTAGTATCTCACTAAAAAGGCCTTCTAATCCTTTCTCACTCTCCATGCCTTCAGGAACTCCTAGAACCCGAATGTTGGATTTTTTAATAGTATCCTGTAGATTCCCAACAATATTTTTTAGATTTCTAATTTCCTCTTCTTTTCTTTGGTTTGACTGTATGTTTTCCTGTGCTCTATCTTCTAAGTCCGATATTCTCTCTTCTGCTTCACTGACTTTGTTTTTAAGGCTCTCTAATGTGTTTGTCATTTGATCTATTGAGTTCTTCATTTCATTTTGATTTCTCTTCAATATCTCAATTTCATGTTTTATTAAATTCCTTATTTCATTTTGATTCCTCCTTAAGATTTCATTTCACAAGAGAGATTTTCTAAAGTGTCCTGTAATGATTTCTGTAGTTCAAGAATTTTTTTTGAGAACTTGTAAATGTTCTTATCATAAATTTTTTGAAATCTATGTCTCTGATTTCTTCTATCTCATCATCTTCATAATTTTGAATTGGAGTGTCTTGTTCATTTTTGGCCAATCTTGTTTCCTTAGTTTCTGCATTTTTTGCTTGGCATTGTGGAGATATTCATTTGTTTCTTCTTCTTCTTCTTCTTCTTCTTCTTCTTCTTCTTCTTCTTCTTCTTCTTCTTCTTCTTCTTCTTCTTCTTCTTCTCCTCCTCCTTCTCCTTCTCCTTCTCCTTCTCCTTCTCCTTCTTCCTTTTTTTTTTTTTTTTTTTTTTTTTGCTGTGGTGGTTTTTCTCATTATACTATGACTCTACATTAAGTGGACTGTCTGCTTTTGATGGATCCTTAGAGGCTTGTGATGGGCGTCTCCAGAGAGCTCTGTTCAGTTCTTCAGGATTAAGGATGTGCCAAAGGTGACACACCCAGGTTAAGTGTGGTAAATCTTCTCTCTCTCTCTCTCTCTCTCTTTTTTTTTTTTTTATTCAGAAGGGAAGTAAATCTGCACAGCTGAGCAGAATTGAAGGCAGTCATTGTAAGCTCAAATTCCCCTGCAATCTCCCACCGGGTTGCCAAGGTTACCGAGTTTGTGGCTTCTCCTAAGGGTAATCATGTCTCAGGCATTCCGTGAGTTCTCTCCTACACACCCTCAATTTTTTTTCACAATCTCAGTTCATAATCTTCACACATTTACTAGGTCCTAACCTCCTGTTATTTCTCTCCACCAGAATCAGGTTTTTCTGCTTGGTTGAGGGCGGGCGCAGCCCTGAGGTTGCACAGCTGTTATGTATGTCCAAAATGGCGCCTGCTCTTTTTTCTTGCTCACCTTTGTAAGGTGAGTGGAGAGAGAGAATCATGTCCGTACCAGTCCCTTTTTTTATTTATTTATTTTTTCTCTCCTTTAGTTAGCCTGGTGAACTTTCCCCAACAGGGCTTCAAGCCTTGTTCCCTCTAGGCTCTTCCTGCCACTTCCCTGCCAGTGTCTCGGGCTATGGAGGTTTCACCTCACCTCCCTTTCCAGCACTGGTGTGTAGACTCGGCGACTGGGGTCCCGAGCCGTAGGCACCTGTGCCCTCCACATAGGTCCACCATGTCCCACTAGTTCTGGAAGAGTTTCCTCTGCATTTTTTCCCTAACTCTCCCCTAAAACTACAGTATCTCCACTTTTACTAAACTATCTTTTTGCAGACTACCAGTGTCTCCCTCCCTATTCCACCATCTTTGAGCTGCCTGTCCATCATGCACATTTAAATATTTGCATTAACCCAGTAGCTCTCACTAGGAAAATGACTCCTAATTAATTCAAATATGAGATAAATGTCATTGTAATGTGATTACTATGTATGTATGTATTTATTTATTTATCATAAATAAATTTATTATCTATTCACTGTAAAACAACATATTTGCATGTTTACTAGCTACGAGTAATCAATTCATTGGGGACATAAAGGCAACTACTATGAATTATGATTTTAAGGCAGAGAACATGAATGTTCTCTGCATGACAAGCAAGTTGTTCCATCATTCATCAGTTTTGTGGCACAATCAATATTATTACCTGTTTTCTAAATCTCAGTTTCTAAATGAAATTATTTGTCTAGTGAATAGTACATATGAGTTTTAGAAATCTGTTAAAATCACACATGCTATTTTATAAAGTGGAAATGAAATCCTGTTGTGTGATAAATTTGCATTCACCTAATGATTTTTTCAAGTATTTGTAATAGTAAACAGTACCAAATTGTGGAAAAGTATTAGTTCATTTTTAAACTTAATTGCTTACTGAATATTAATATTTCTTAAAGCTCATACTTAGGATATTATGTTCAAGTAATTTAGAAGGAAAATAACCCAGAAGGAGATTACAATGGAAGGAATGAAAATGAAAGAAATCATTCTTGGTGATTTATCGTGCTTGATTTAATAGCAAAACAGACTGTTTTACAAGTGCAATGGAAATATATTTGTTGAAAAGAGAGATCCAGGGAAGTAATTAGTGACAGCAGGCAAAGTATCACAAACTGCATGCAGACAAGTATGAAAAGGTAAAGGAAAAGACATCAAACATTCTTAACTTAGGGTAGGCAAATCTGCTGTTCAGTCTAATACTATGTGAAGGTTTCAATATTTTTTTAAAAAGTCTCTCAAAAGCCTGCTATACTTTTCAAAAAGGAAATGTTAATATTTCATCTACCAAAAATATTTTAAGGAAAGAAGTATTAATGAAAATGATGCAAAATTAAGCTTTTCCTGTAAATGGAGCTAAAGTGTAAACGGATAGTTTGTAGAGATTTGCTTATGCACTAGTTGAATACAATATATTCCAGGCTTCTTTTCAATAGTTTAAAAAATAGGGTCTTGATGAAGTATGGTAACATTCTTGTCACTCTTCCACATGGTAATAAATGTTACAGATGCAGAACCTTTATTTCTCTGTGGTGGTTTCTACAGTAGTCCCTGTAATGGAATGAGGTTGAAAGGTCATACTAAGATGGCCACCGAGGTGAAAAGGTCATGCCAAGATGGCCTCTGACAGCAAAAACTGCCTGACAACAGGCTGTGATTGGATGGCTTTGGAAACTGCCTGGCAACAGGCTGTGATTGGTTGGGGCATAGACCGCCCCTTGACCAGATTGGCTGGTCTTGATTATATAAGCTGTTGTACTAACTGTAATAAACGAGTCTGTGGGCTGCTCACCTCAAGCCCGCTTTCACTTGACTCCCAGGGTCTGTGTGGCGACTCCGCACCCCTTGCCCCCACCACGCTCCTCCTCTCAGAACAGTCCGCTGCAACATTGTTGAGAAATCACCTGCGACAAGTTCCTGCTCACCTCTTCCCATACTGTTTGGAGTTTCAGACGCTTCTCCCGATGTTCTATTCAGCTTGCTTAAGCCTTACTCAGGTGTGTCCTCGTGCAGTAACATCCTTGCTTCCAGCTGAGTGGGATTCTGTCTTCCAGCTGACGACACCCGCATTCTCCTTTCTTCACACTCCCAACTCAAGTAACCATGGTCTCTCCGCTGGGTGAAGGAACACTTCTTACACTTCTTAGCACGTCATCTTGCACTCCATTTTCCGCCAGTGCACCACTGCACTTATCTGAGGAAACAATATCATATCCATCACTTTAATGCTTAACATTTAAGTTATTTTGGAATGTGTAAGTATGTGCAAACTTTACCTTGACCTCCTGCTTTCCTCTTGCTGTGACTCTGAGTTCTTAGGTATCATCCACCACGTACCCTATTCACCATAAATTTAGTTGCCATATTTGGTAAAATCGAGTGACAAGTTATTGAGTTGAGCTTAAATTTCAAATTAAAATGTAAAGGAAAACATTTTAAGTATAAATATTTAGACTAAATAATTTTTTTTCTGAAATTTGAATCTATCCGGATGGCCTGCATTTTATCTGGGAACCTGACTCCAGTTCCAAATGTTAAATTGATTTATCTTCTCCCAAGCTGTCAAGATTATACTCATCATAGAACTTTTAAAATTTTTACTTATATTAAAGGAATAAATTTAATGTATTTCATGTGTATATATATATATACACATGAAATACATTAATATTATATATATGTATATATATATATATATATATATATATAGTTTTAAGAATGTAATGATACTCCCCAGCCTACCTTTGGCCCTCCCTCCTTCCTTGTTCTTCCCTATGTCCACAATGTTTTTTCTTCAGGTTTTGATATGTAAAAATGCTAAATTTTATATGGAAATAACCCCAAAATAAAGTCCAGGTGAAAATTAAGAATGCATTGGCTAATATCTACATACACCTTCCTCAAGTATTATAGAAGCCAGTTTCACAAGTTCAGGATTTCTCTATGGTGTCATTTTTTTTAAGTAACACACATAAAGAAAAGGGGGGGGAGTTCCTCAGAAGAGAAGAGAAATTCAGGCAAACATTAGTTTGAGTTGAATAAGTTTGAGTTAGTTTTACTTGAGTAAGAGACCAAATATGCCCGTGTGTGAAGCTCCGGAACCTGTAAGAATAACATAAAGGGGAAAGGAGAATTAGCAATCTTGACAAGGGGATTACCCTGTACTCGCTGGGTAAGCTGGTTGTGCACACCATGCTGATTGCTGCAGGGATGTGGGAAAGAAGAACCAGAGGAAGGAGCGAAATGACATGAGATGGAGGACAGAGCCACAGCCAGGGTGAGCCAGCAGCTGGGCAAAACAGACACACGGAAGAAACCTGACGATCCCCTTGGAGCCTGGGTCTCTGTCCTCAAGAATTACAGAATAATAAATCTGTGCTGATTTAACCCAGCAAATTTGTGAGCATTCGGCAGTCCCGGAAGAGACCAATACACCAACCCATGACACCTGCTCTTTTTCCATTACAGGCTTGCACATTCAGTCAGTCCTGAGTTGAGGGGAAAATAAATTGTTATTGCTAAACTATTTTTAAAGTCATATTTCTAGATAAATATTAACAAGCAGAATTAAAGTAGGCTTTTTGTTTGTTTTTGTATCTTAAAAGGCACCAGGATGTCATTAGATTTGCAAGTGTATGCACAGATACATGGAGGTGAACTTCATGGGACTGTTCCTTTCAAAAGAACTTTATTCACACTTGCATTAGATTTTTAGATTTTTAGCCAGCCTTCTCGTTACCTTATGTTGTTTAAAGTTTATTTTGGTGTTTTTTTTTTTTTTTTTTTTTTAGCTGTATGTGAAAGGGGAGAGGAGAGAGAGAGAGAATTTTTAGCTTTCAACCACTGCTTCAGTCCACAAATGCCCTATAGTAGTAGCTGGGACTGGTCAGAACCAGGGGCCTGGAACCCCGTCAGCCACTGCAAGTACCTGGACACCATCTGCTGCCTGCCCTGTCAGTCAGCAGTAAGAAGTCAGAGGGAAAGCTCACTTTGTGGGACTGAATCCCAGCTACTCTGCTGTGGAATGAGGGTGTCCCAAGTGGTGCTACTCATTCCTAGTCCTAATGCCTGCCCCATACTCATGTTTTATATTTCTGTGTAACTCTGAGTTCACTTTTAAAATGTTGGTAGGGAGAGAGGTTTGAAACCTCAACTTGATTAATATAACAAGTGCGATTAAATATGTTGGCTATCTTTAAAAAATAAGCTGAACAAAATGTATCACATATTTTAATGTAGCCATTTGGCAGTCCTGGTGACTGTAGAGAATGCTTTTAGGCAGTCGTAGGAAGATGGGCAGTTTGTCTGCTCTTCAGAAGTCAAACACACTCAAAAATTCATCTGGTAGTCTAACAAGTCTGTTGCTAAGTAACAACAAATTATGCGGTTTTAGAATTGAGAGACAAAAAACTTATTATGGATAACACATGCTCCAGAAGGAAGAAAAAATACAACTGGATCTTTTTCAAATACAGGAATTGAAAGCATACTAATATTTGCAAGCATAAGACATTGCATTATGAGCATACCTATGGGAGCAAAGGGATAAGTCAGTGATGTTCAGCAGGGGGGCAATTGAAACTGAGAACATCAAAAATTGTTATCTCTTTTTCAAAATCCAGAGAAACAGCAAGTACTTTGTTTTCATATTCAAAAAAGGACTTATGTGATTAATTTTCCACACAATAATCAATGTGTTAAGATACCATGATAAAACATCTTTTCAACAAACCAATTCTACAGAAGTAGACAAACCATTTGGAAAATTGAGAAGATTCATATTTTGGCTACAAATATTTATGTGAAATTAATTTGTTCATTTGGCAAGTATACAAGCCCAAAATTGAACATTGTGCACTAGGAAGTAAGATGACGTCATTGTAATCTCCCTGTGCAGGCTCCACTTCTATCTGCAAGTGCTGGCTTGCTGCTACTAGGCCCATTCTTCCTCTGTATTTTACACATTCTCAAAAAAAAGTCCATGCAGAGGCGTAATGAGCTGCAATGCCCCCTCAATTCTACTCACTTATGATAAATCACATTTTTATACACTGGACAGGAATCATCATATCCTGAATGTTCACAATCTCCTCCATCTAAATCCAGTCCAAAACCCTTTCAAAACCTGTTTCTCTTGCCCTGTATTTCTGCTTCTGATGAGTTGCCCAAACACAAAGTCATCCCAGGTGTCTCCCCTGTTCAACATTTAATCATTTATAATAGCTTCTTCCTCTGCATTGGTGCTCTTCCCACCATTTGCAAGTTTATTCTCTGCATTTCATTTCTTTTAAATCATTACTTTTAAAGAATTTACTTATTTATTTGAAAGGCAGAGTTACAGAGAGAGTGAGAGCAAGAGAGAGAGAGAGAGAAAATATCCCCCATCCAATCATTCATTCTTCAAATGTCTGTAAAAGCAAAGTTGGACCAGGCTGCAGCCAGGAGCTGGGGACTCACTCTGGACCTCCCAAATGGGTGAAAAAGACCCAAGTACTGGAGCCAGTCTACTGCCTCCCAGAGAGTGTATTAGCAGGAACCTGAAGTCACCAGCAGAGCCAGGACTTGAACCCAGAACTCCAATATGGTTCAACCTCTGTGTCAAGTACTAGCCCCAGTTGACCCTATCAGGCCTCTTCTGTCTTCCCATTCTTCATGATTCTATTGTTATTTACTGACCATCAAAATTTTCTGATTCCCCAATGATGACAAATTGAAAAGAAATACGTAAGTGTCTGACCTCTGTCTCATAAAAATCTTGTCTATTCACATGTTCTGTATGTCGTTCAAATTCTATTCATTTGCTCATTTTTTTCTTAACTGATCCTGTGAGGTCCTCACGGACTTCTACAGGCAGATTTCAGCTTTCTTTTCCTTGTAAATCCATTGTCCTATTTTAAATGCCACCTATTAAATGTTTTGGTTGCAAGGAACAGCAAATATAATTTCATAGTGTATTTTACATTGTCTTGCTTTTGCATACAATTTACTAGTTGCTAGATTCAGTATTTGTTATTCCAGAGAGATTTAGAAATCCCGAGTACAAGGATTCCACTTATTTCTGTATTTTACTGAGGTGTGTTTGCTAATTAAAATTGTACACATTTATATTATATAGTATAAATCACCATATTAAGCTAATAATTCATTACTTAAGATATTTACCATTTTCTTTTTATTTCCTTTTAAATTTAAATTTAAATTAATTTAATTAAAATTTAAATTTCAAGTTTACAATAAAATTTTGTTAACTATAACCCCTTTATTATACACTTAATTCTAAGAACTCATTAATTTTTCATAACTGAGTAGACAGCACATTTGACTACATATCAAATGACTTAGGGACTTTTTTAGGTAAATAGGCTTTTAAAAATATTTTTTGAAACACAGAAAGAGACAGAGACAAAGAGATATTTTCCACCTATTGGTTCACTCTTCATATCTGCAATGGCCAGAGCCAGGTCAGGCTGAAGTCAGTAGCCTGGCATATGAGCATACCAGCAAATTTTAACCTCTATGCTGAACTATTGCCCATAGGACAATTTTCAAAATCTACTTTTTGTGGAGCAAGCATTGCAGCTTGCAATAAAGCCATCATCTGAGACATCCTCATCCCAGCCATTCTGCTGCTAATCCAGCGTCCTTCTAATGCATATGCTTCGAGGCAAAAGATGTGGGTGCCTTCTACTCGCATGGGACACCCAGAAAGAGTTCCTGGCTTCACCTTCTCTCTCTCTCTCTCTCTCTCTCTCTCTCTCTTGTTATTTTGCTGTTCAAACAAACAAAAATGAGCATTATTTTAAAAAGCCAACTGTGTATCATTGTTATCAAGCAGAGATCATAGTATGTGAGGCAAGTGTTCCAAATACACATGCTAACTAAATTTTGAGGTTAATTATATGAAAAAATAGAGGAATCATGTTTACAACATGTTTTAGCAAATAACAATTTCACGTTTTTGGTGGCAGAGTAGTGAAATATATACTCTAAAGTCCTTCAATCAGTGCAATTATGAGTGTATAAACTGCCCAGTAATAGGTGATGAGTATCTCTGACTAACCTCTAAAAAAAATTAAGAGAATATTTATAAAAGTTAAATAAAAGTATACGTACACAGGACCAGCACTGTGTCGAAGCTCGTAAAGCCACCATCTGAAGTGCCGGCATCCCATATGGGCTCTGGTTCGAGTCCCAGCTGTTCCACTTCCGAACCAGCTCTCCGCTATGGCCTGGAAAAGCAGTAGAAGATGGCCCCAGTCCTTGGGCCCCTGCACCCACCTAGGAGACCGGGAAGAAGCTCCTGGCTCCTGGCTTCACATTGGTGTAGCTCCAGCCCTGCCTGGCGGACATCTGGGGAGTGAACCAGTAGATGGTAGATTCTGTCTCTCTCTCTCTCTCTCTCTCTCTCTCTCTCTCTCTTTCTCTCTGTTTCTCCTGTTTGGAACTCGGTCTTTCAAATAAACAAGTAAATCATAAAAAAGTATATGTATACACTAAAGTAAGAACAAGAACATAAGCAAAACATAAGCAGTAACCAAAACCAAAAAGCAGCATCACCCCAAAAGTAAATTACCATTTTACTATTGTTGTTGGCTAAAGACCAAAGGAAAACGAATACTTCAAATCTAGTCCCTCGAATATTTGAAATAGTGGAATTATAAAATATGGAACATGGGGCCAGTGCCGTGGCTCCCTTGGCTAATCCTCCACCTGTGGCGCCAGCATCCCATATGGGCACTGGGTTCTAGTCCCGGCTGCTCTCTTCTGGTCCAGCTCTCTGCTGTGGCCCGGGAGTGCAGTGGAGGATGGCCCAGGTGCTTGGGCCCTGTACCTGCAAGGGAGACCAGGAGAAGCACCTGGCTCCTGGCTTCGGATCCGCACAGCTCCAGCCATAGTGGCCATTTGGGGGGTTAACCAACAAAGGGAAGACCTTTCTCTCTGTCTCTCTCTCTCTCACTGTCTATAACTGCCTGTCAATATAAAAAATAAAAATTAAAAAATAAATATGAAACATAAAATTAAGAAATACATATGAAATAAAGAAGCTCACAAAAGGACAAAGAAATAAAATATTATAGAATATACTGTAATAATTTTAAATCATAACACTTAGAAACACACTCAAGTCACGGCTTCAAAAATTGTTTATTCATTTATTTATTTACTGAAAAGGTGGGGTGAGAGAGGAAAGAGAAGAGAAGAGGAGAGGAGATGAGGGAGGGGAGGGGAGGGGAAGGGAGGGGGGGGAGGTGGGGAAAGCAAGGAGTAGAGATCTTCCATCTGCTGGTTCCCTCACCAAATGGCCACAACAGCCAGGGCTGGGCCAGGCCTAAGCCAGGAACCAGGAAATCCACCACGGTTTCTCACACGAGTGAAGGAGATCCAAGCACTTGAGCCTTCATCTGCTGCCTTCCCAGGGGCATTAGCAGGGAGCTGGATGCGAAGCAGAGCAGCCAGTGTTCTAATATGGGATGCCAACCTTGCAAATGGCAGCTTAACTTGCTGTGCTGCACCACTAGCTACCCACAAGCAAAGTTTAGAAAGCAAAATTTTGTAAGCCTTGAAATAAAAAAAAGTGTCTTAGACACTGAAAGTCTGTGTGATTAGAAATTAAATTTCAATGACAACTGAAAATAAGCAGTTATTTCAATATAAAAAGAGTCGATAGATAGTATAGGACATGCTGGGAAGAATGATTAGAGCTAAAATTGACTAATTACTGTACCCAAACAAGAAAATAAGCATCATGAAAGAGAAGTCAGGTTTGGAAAGATAATGCCAATTAATTTCCTAGAGTGGTTGAAAGCTGTGTGTCCTCAGACAAGTAGTTAGTTGGGATGCACGACTGGTGTAGCACAATTCCTGCTTTTCTTGTCTTGATAATATTACTGCAATACAGTTCCTAATATATAACAAATGCATCTAATTGTAATTGTGTAAGGTCACTTCTCATTCCAGTGAATCCAGATCTTGTTTAAACACAGTTTTTATGCCTCAGAACTCTGGTTTAGATTTAGCAGGCCCCCATCTCTCATCTCTGATATGCCTACGTGAAGGAAGTATCTTGGGGGGAAATTTAAGCTTCTCCCGGTGCAGACTCGTTCTATACTGGCTCTAATCACAGGGCAGAAAGCTCTTAATAGAAGATATTTCTAGAAGAAGTTCGGAACAAATGTTAATCTTCACATGAAATAAACACTTTACAGTCATAGCTTATCACTTCTTCATTGTGTGATATGGAGACAAAAGTCTCCAAATTTTCAGATTATCCATCAAAGTAGATTGGAGGCCAAGAAGCATGAGCAGAACTCTGTCTCCATCTATCACAATTTGCACAAAGTGTGTGTCCCGGCTGTTCAAATTTCTCTTGCATGATTTTTATTAAAGTGGAAAGAACTAGCAAAAATATGTAAACTTGTAAAATTTACTTTTACATCTCCAGTAACATTACAATGAGGAAGGTACTTATTCTGTCTTTTGTAAGTAAGCCAAGGAGATTACTCAATATTGTGAATATGTTAATTCACTCCAAACAACTCTATAGCTTCAGTGCAAATCCAAATAACACATTGTGGAAATATTCCTGAAAATAATAATTTGAATGAAGAATCAAAAATCACAAAATTGTTTGAAGAAATAAATTGTAATGGTTAGCCTTCCCAGACGTGGATAAATAAACACACTACAACAGTATTATAATTAACAATGCTGTGTTGCCACAGGAGTTACCAAAGAAAATATGGATCACTATGTTAACCCAAGACAAAGGCTAATAGATATGATAAACATTACCATATCACTATAATGATATTTAGATCTCTAAAGTATTTTACATTACACATAAGAAGAAAATCATATATTGGATCCTTACAATACAGTACACACAAAGACCAAATCCAAAAAGAACTTAAAGCTTAAAACTAATATCAGGTGACACAATTAATGGAGGGCATATTAACAATCTCACTTGCATAAACAAACATACTTATGGAAAACTATACAAAGCTAATAAATCAAGTGAGCAAACATTGATAACTTTAATTATTTTTAATGAATAATTTCTGTTGCTAGTACAATAATAAGGCAGGTATGTAAGTGAACATATTAAAAAAAAGTTGAAGCAGTGGAAGAATAATGTCTAAAATATACAGGAGCTGAATGTGCATAAGAGAAAACAGATCATCTCAATAAAAAAAAATGACCTTAAGTAAAATGTGGCAGTGCACAGAGGGAACGAAAATGACATTTATAAAAAAATTAGCATTAGGAGAAAAATAAACTTTGAGACCTTTGTGATATAAATTTATCCCTCTGGATTTGTAGATTTGAGAAATTTGTGATTACCAGATGATATAAGTAATAAGTAATGACTATATAAGCATGGCTGATTGGAGTGTATAGTTGAGGTGAATATTTTGTATTACTTCATAAAGTTAAAATATATAAACATTAAACACCAGATATTCAAAACTAATGAGCAAATTTTATAAAATATTTTTGTAAGCACAGAATACATATATGATAATATATATATATACTCATTTTACAATAGAAAACAGTTAGAAACAAATGCTTATTAACCAGATAATGAATAACTGTGTTAATATAATATTTATGCATAGCATTATAATTTAGGTATAATGAATACACAATGGTTATCTAAAGCAATACTGCTGTACCTAATAAGGCAACACTGTGTGAAAAAGACCAAGTTGTGATAAATTAAGATACTGCTTATAAAAGGCTGTAAAACAAACACAATAAAAATGCATGACCTAGGAATACACACAAATTAGATAAGTGTAACATAGAAAGGTAAATTCTCATAGGCAAACACCATTTTATGAAGGATGGGAATATTGAAAGTGGGGGAGTACACAGGTGCATACAAAGTCATACTAATCCAAGTATTAAACTGAGTGCTACACTGAGGTGTGGGGAGCAACTCAGACTAGACTGTTACTCAAATTAAGACTTATTCTATGCATCTGCTCTCCCACAATATGGCGCTGGGAGAGGAGGAAACAGCTTCTACACAGCTGCCTCCAGTTCAACCAATAAACAGCAGGACCTGCTCCTGATTGGAGGAGAGCAGCGTGCTAGGCGTGTGGGTAGCAGAGTTGGGATTGGTGGAAGAGGACTATAAAGGAGGAGAGAGACAACATACACCAGGAACATCTAAGAGGAACACCTGTGCAGTCCCCGAGAGAGCCGGCCGGCGGTGTGCCGCTCCCCCGTGGAAGTGGGGAAAGTGGCAGGGGGAACCGCCCTTCCACGGAGGTGGAAGGGACGGTAGCTAACCCGGGGAGAACCAGCAGCAAACCCGGGGAGGACCGAGCAGACAAAAGAACAGCGCAGGGTCCTGTGTCGTTCCTCCACGAAGAGGGGGAGCAACACTGAGGCATACAAATTTTCTCACTATGTTTTAGTCCTTACATGCCTATTATACATAGTTTTTTATGCATAAGATATTGCATTACAGAATATGTTTAAATCCCAATATGGATTTTAAACTTCTATTTGAATAATTCTTGACCTAGGTACCACATGCACTGACGAATATGTTTGAAAATTCCCATGAACTCTCTCTCCTTGTTCCCCCTCCTGGAGTCTTGTATAGTTTCAGACTTCTTCACTGTCTTATGAAGAGTATAAGAAATGAACTTAGCCGGAGCTGCGGCTCACTAGGCTAATCCCCCACCTGCGGCGCCGGCACACCGGGTTCTAGTCCTGGTTGGGGCGCCAGATTCTGTCCTGGTTGCCCCTCTTCCAGTCCAGCTCTCTGCTGTGGCCCGGGAGTGCAGTGGAGGATGGTCCAAGTGGTTGGGCCCTGAACCCGCATGGGACACCAGGAGGAACCAACGGAAGGAAGACCTTTCTCTCTGTCTCTCTCTTTCACTGTCTAACTCTGCCTGTCAAAAATAAAAAAAAAAAAAAAATTAAAAAAAAGAAAAGAGCTTCAATGTGTTTTTCTTAGAAATTCCACTTGAATATCAGAGTTTAGGGGAGGATCAATACACCCAGAAAGAGAACATCCTGGAAAGATCTTCATATGCAAGTGGTAGAGGAGTGAAGATACAAAATGGCAGTACAAAAGCCAAGTTGATGTGAGAACTATTTTAAAGAAAGAGAGTAAGAAGACGCCCGTGAATGTCAGAGTGCTGGAGTAAGAGCCGATGAGGGATATTTTCACCAGAGGTATCTCAGACACTACTTCATATCTGCTAAAGGTGTTAGAAGTGCTTTGTCGCTACTGATTGCTCTGTTACTGTGCTATTGTCTTGAGAGGAGGCATGACTTCAATGCATGTCTCAAAAATTAATAATGCATATTGTCAAGTTTGTCTGGAGCAGCACAATACGCTTGCATAATCATTATCTATCACAGAATCCATGTGTGGGGCCGAGGCTGATTCGTGGGCATCAGTTAGCTGCTCTGATTGCTGTCCTCTAAGCTAGCCTTCAGTGGGTATGTACAGAACCTGCAGAACTTAGTGGTTGAGGGGGATGACAGCGGTGTCTTCTAGAGATCAGATAGCAGCTCCCATAGTTTTGTTCCAATTCACTTGGCTGTGCACGCTCAGCTAAGAAATTGGATACCTGGACAGCATAACTAGGATTGATGTATGATTCACCCTACAGATACTGCAATCTGTTTCTTCCACATCTATGCCAACCTCTGATCCCTGGATTCTTTTGTTTTTACCATAGTGGCCAGAAAGTAAAACTCAGGATTCACTTCTCTTTGAGCCTAGGAGTGTTTGCATTCATGCTTTAGGTTTGCAAATCATTTTCTCTTCTCAGGAAGGAGAAAAGGCAGGGGAGGGAAGGAAGTTAGCTAACTCCTTACACAAATGAAATACTGGAGGCATCAAGACTTGATGAATAACGGAAGTGTATTTTGGTTCATGATCCTGGAGGCTCAAAATTTAGATCTAATAATCCCCACTGGTTTTACCCCTGGTGCTAGATGAGGTTAACAAACATGCTATTAGGATAAAGATGACAGAGATGTAGTTATATACACAATATGAGTTCAGTGTGAAGTCTAACAGACTGTTAAGTCTGCATTCTAGTTACCTTAGGGTGCTGGGAGTGAGACAGGGCAACTTAAGCAGAAGGAGTCATAAGTGGGCACTGGACAGATCCTGCTATGTCTCTTGGTTTCCATGCTGATCAACCAAATGTACTCAGAATATAAAAATTCATTGAAGTGTATTATGATTTATACATTTTAATAGATACCCCACTGTAATAAACTTTATTTTCAAAATAATCATTGTTCAATGTTTTATTCTGTGTAATGATGTATGCATCATTAGGTTTCATTATGAATTGTATCAATATTGAGTAACATGAAGATGCACATTTCGAAACTGGAGAAGCTCTGTGATAAGTTATAGAAGCAGTTCTAAGAAATCTTGGCACACCAAACACTCAAAAGCATAGAGAGTAGGATAAATACAGATTAGTTATGCCAAGACAAATTTGAGGGGGAAGCAGTGGAAAGTCGCTGATGGCCTGGTGAGATACTGGAACAGCTGGTCAACAGACCTGATATAGAAGGCACAGTGATGCACTGGAGACGAAGAAGTGGGCGTATCCTCCTAAGCCAGGTACTTCCTGTACTAGCATATCCTGCAATTTAATAAGATTAAGCTAAAAAGAAGTGTGATGCAGAGCACTAAACCTTCTAACTCGTGTTACTACAGATGCTAATATAAGGAATTTGAGGTTTTAAGAGATTAAATGAAGGACTTTCTAGGCGTGATTGACTTCTTCTTTTCTCTGTATTTCAGGAGACTGTGAAAAATGGAAAGTGTTCTTAGTTTGGAAAAAGTTCAATTAAATCAATGCTGCAATGCCTTTCGGGGAAAGCCAGCCACTCAATGTACTGCATTTGGACTCTATTTCAAAGTGGCCCAGAGGTGTTATAAAAAGGGATAATTAGGTTTATCAAACTGATTTGTATAGACTTTTACCTGAAGCTAAGGCTATATTTGTTTCAATAAACTCAGTGATAACAGGCTTAGACTCTACTTATTTTTCGAAGCAAAAGCCTCTTGACCATGATGAAGTTTAGCATGAAAGGAGGCAAATTCTTCAGGTTTCATTCCATTCAAAGTAAGAAATGTGCAATTTGAGTCAAAAATATATTGCAGTAGGGCATTAATTGTGCTTCAAGTTGGTATATTTCCTAGACATAAGCACCCAACACAAGAATAGAGTAGGGATTGGCAGGGAAGGGTATAGTCGGTACAATTTTGTAAGACTGCAAAACCTGAATGACTGCCTCATGGCACTTGCAGCACTCTAAATATCACTATTACTACCTGATTATATAGCTCCTGATGCTGAGAGTGGTCATGCTATTTTAGAGCAAACATTCTCTATTGTATTATTCTGCATTATTTTCCACTGTCAGCAAAGTGGCTTGCATGGGGAAGTCAGATGAACAGGTTACCTCATCACATCCTATCCTGGCAGAGAGATTCTTTTTCTTTGCTGTTTCAACAGAATGTGTCTCTTTTCCAATTACTCATTTATATGTAATCTTGGTTCTATACTCATCTGCCTTTAATGAGTGTGTGTGTCTGCGTGTGTATGTATATGTTTATTCCTTCTCTTCTGGTTTCACATCTATGGATAAAAACATGTATATCCAAATAAACTAATTTCCCAATGAGAAGAGAAAAACATGGAAGAATAAATCTATATTCCTTCAGAATTTAAAACAGTTTTTTCTAAAATAAACATAGAAGGAAAATAAAATATTAAAATGTGTTGCAGTTGATTTCCCAACAATGTTGCAGTGAATTCGTTTCTGAGAGGAGGAGAGTGGTGGGGGCAAGAGGCATGGAGTCACCACACAGACCCCCGGGAGTCAGGTGAAAGCGGGCTTGAGGCAAGCAGCCCACAGACTTGTTTATTTCAGTAGGTACAACAGCTTATATAGCCAAGACCAGCCAATCTGGTCAAGGGGCGGTCTATACCCCAACCAATCACAGCCTGTTGCCAGATAGTTTCCAAAGCCATCCAATCATAGCCTGTTGCCAGGCAGGCTCCATTTGCCGTGTGGGTTTCAAACCCATCCAATCACAGCCTGTTGCCAGGCAGGCTCCGTTGCCAGGTGGGATTCAAAGCCATTCCTGAGTAACTGATGCTCACTTGCCAGCAGCCATCTTGGCATGGCCTTCTCATTCCACCACAAAAATGTACATAAAAAATGAACTTCGTGATTAATTTCCTTACATTACATGACTATATTAGTGAATCGTAAAGAAAGAAGATTCTATGGCACTTTTGTATGTACTAGTAAGACACATTATTCTAATGGAAATAAACTAAACACCTGCCATGATGTATCATTTTGTTTCACATGTCATAAAATTTTCTCCCCCATCACCACCTCAGAACAGGACCAGAATTTCTCTGAGAAAATCATGGTGAGAAATCATGAACAGAAGGCTTGTCTGTATTTATGCACCCATGTCTGTATATGGAAACCTATTCTTAGATTTCTGAGTCATCACATAGTGAGCCCCATATTCTACTGAACAAACAAAAGCAGTTGTTAACAGTGGCTTTGAGTGGCCTCCAAGAGGGCATTCTTGGGACAGAACAGCAGCAATGCCAGCACAGTAAAGTCCTTGGGTAATAATGACCACTCTCTCATTGTACACCTGCCTACCACATGCATGCAATACTCTATATCAATACAAAGCTGTTCAATGTGCTGTGTTTCCCGGTGTCACTAAATTCTTCATAAACAGGAAAGGACCAGAGCTTCTTAGAAACAGGCATCTAACCAATGGGCTCTTGTCTTCACCAATTTCAATATTCAGAAAACTGTTCTGTGCTTTCATCCTGCTCTCCAGAAGTGTGCTTCCTGAGAGCAGCTATTAGTCACATGTGGCTTTTTAAGCTTAAATTAATTATAGCTAATTACAATTAAATATTAATTTCCTCTGGTGAAGTAGGCACACGTCACACTCTCAGTGGGTTTGCTGGCTGTGGGAGTGCAGATTGCTCTCTCCTTGAGCATTTGTTCTCCTTTATGGCATTCCTGTATCTGGTATGTTTGCATCACATACACAAGCAAATCACACACATGTTTATGAGTACTGATATGTGTGTTTGTGTGTGAATGTAGCAGAAATGAGAGACAGGCATAGAGATTTTAGGGACTAGGTCTGAAATGAACCATTTATCTTCTTCCAGTTTCCATTAGTTATAGAGATGCTCTGGTCCCCACCTAAGAGCAAGAGAAATTAGAAACAGACCTTGGCCTGAAGAAGAAATTTAAAATAACCCAGCGGATGAATAATGCCACGTATGCTACAGTTTTCTTTTCTAGTTAGCAAACTTCTACCTCACTTCCTCTCACTGGGTTTCTGGTAGAGACACCTGAAAGGAACACACACAGTCTACACAGATCCTGTAACTCACACCTGTTACAAGAATGAGTCTCATTAGAGGGGTGCAATTTTGCCATTGACTAAATGAACTGAACACTTGAAGATGTCAGAATCTGTAAACTGGGGTTCGGTCCTGTCTGTGGAATAGATTATATATAATCCAGTGAAAATGAAAAAAAGTAACGCCATTTAGGAGTCTGCATCCAAGATCAGAGTCCCGGGGTTCCCGTCTTCCTTTTCTGTGAATTCCAGTTTCCTACTAACATACACCCTGGGGCAACAGGTGATAGCTCAAGTGTCTGTGTCCCTGTCACCTACCTGAGGAGAGCTGGGCTGAGCTCCTGATCTCCAGGTTCGGATCAACTCAGTCTAGGCCACTGCAGGCATTTCAGGAGTGAACCAGTGGCTGGGAGTGCCTGCTGTCTCTCTCTCTCTCTCTCTATCTCTCTCCTAATCAACAAATAATTTTTTAAAAACACATGAATTTTAACATGTATGAAAATATTTATATAAAATGCTGACTTTTATTAAAGAAGATTTGTCAGGATCTCCCCCTTCGGGAACTGGCCAGGTTACCACGAAGGAAGAGTCGAGGAGACTGAGGAAGGTAGAGCTAAACACACTGTATTGATACTCTAGGCGACTAGGAGGAGAGATCGCTCAAGCCTACTGCTGCAGGCACAAGGTGCTTCTCCCCGCGGGCACTACCGGACCGGACCAGGGAGAGAGGCTGAGCAATCTCTGGTTTACAGCGGCTGAGGGTCCCCTTATATACAGTTTCTAGAGGCTAGCCCCGCCCACATTCCCACCTCCCAGGGTCCCATAGTCATGGCAATGACAGTTTGTGGTTAGGCCCTCTAGTTAGGCCCTCCCTTTTCAAATCTTACCAGCTAGTGTGGTTACCTTTCTACTTTTCTTGCAAGCTGAGCTACTGTGCAGTTACTTTGTTTCAAAGGGTGCTACAATTACTTTCTCTAAGAATGGTTCCCTAACAAGATTTGGAGATTTAGATCAGGATATTTCACAGTAATTAGTGTGTTCCTTTTTTCCCCCAGTTAATCTGCATGTTATGTTGACCAAAATGTTGCTTTGATATAACACATAACACAAAGAGAACTTCAAGTACACTTTAGATTAACCAAATTGCTGTTCACTGATTATAAATCAATCCACTGCCAAAACTAAAATCTAATTTTGTATCTGCTTTCAAAGCCAGAAAAGTTAAAGGATATATTTATTAACATATTACACTTTGCCTTGTTGCAATAAATGCATCTTTATTAGAAATTGCATGGAAGAAAGCCAAATGTCCACAGCTACGATTTTGGAACAGTGGTATTACTTATAATATACATGGTAGAATGAAAACTTCATATTTATAATCTAAATTCTTACATGAGAGAATACCAGAGAAAAATTGGGCAATTATAAAGCAACAATGAAAAATGTAAAGATGACTCCTCTTGGTTATAACCCACAGCTGCTCTTCCACATCTTGGAAAATAAACACTCTCAATTAGAAACTTGGCACAAAGACTAATGTTTGTGAGTTATAATTAATGTAACTTACACGAGCTGATTTTCTCAGCTTTATGACCAGTAACCTACAGGTGAACAGAACGTTCCACAAGGAAGACATAGTTCATAATTCAGAGCTGATTAACATTTAACGCAGGCAATGTTACTTAGTGTGTTTACTGAAAATCTGGAAATTTTCTTCAGGAAATGGAATACATAGAAATGAAATGTTCTTTTTAGGGTATATTTCAAATAATCACTGATGTGATTACATTTATCCATGCTACTGTCATAACCAATTTTCATAACACCAATGTAAAATAATCTTTTGGTATAAAATTAATTATTTGTGTACAAATATATTCCTATTTTATGGACTCAGATATGTTTTAAATTAGTCAAAGCTTAATTATGAATCAATGAAGCTTCATTTAAGATATCATTCAAGCCAAGAACAAATGGTAACATAAGTCGTATTTACAAGTGGAATTGCTGTTTAAGCAACGTAGTTATGGACTATTAATATTCAAATCTAAATTTCAAAAGTAAGCTAAATGTTATGCATTAATATCTTTGAAGGACCATATTCATAAAATCAATAACAACACTATCCGAATAAGGGCTATCACTTGAATAATTATATTTGTCTATATCATAAAATAAAGGAACGTACTTTCTAATTCTGCTGTAATAGAATCGTTTAAACATTTTTTATATCTTAAGAAATAATTTGACATCAGTGCAATATGTAATTTAGAAATTCTTTTGGCTAGAACAGAAACCAAAGCAAAATCATTATTCATCCAAAACATGCATTTCTCATACTATCAGAAATATTTAATTTGGCTGAAGAAAAATTTTATTTTTAAAATATTATTAATGGAGCAGGTGTATGTCCTACAGTTAAGAGGCCCACACATCCATGTTCCTGTATTCAATTTCCAGATCTGGCTCATGGTGCCAGCTTCATACCAAATCAGAAACTCAAGGTAGAGACATTGGGACCCTGCCTCTGTGTGGGAGATTTGGACCATGTTTTTGTCTGCTGGCTCTAGATCTGGCCCAGTCTCTGCCATTGTTGATATTTGGGGAGTGAAGTACTGGATAGCATTTCTCTCTCTCTCTCTCTCTCCCCCTTGATTGCTCTTTCTCAGTCCAACCAAGCCATTGTGCTTCTCAAATGAATAAGAATAGAATTTTTAAATGCTACTCTTTTTCTTTATCATGTGTGTTGCTAGAAATGTATTGCTATGGTGTGCTGTACACTTATAGAATAGTGTCTACTGGAGAGAATGTTGGGTGTTTGGAATATGAAGTATGGGTGCTATGGTGTGAATTTCTGGTTGCTGTCTCTGTGCTTCTGTTGTCAACACATTGACACAGCTACTTGATTTTTTAACATAATTCCAGCCAATGAAAAATCAATGTTTTACTTTCTTAGTAGATTAAAATAAAAAATGAAAAGACAGAAACATTTATTTCCAAAATACATTCAAAAATATATTATATATATATAAAGTTATTTGTGTATAGCCCTTGTCCATGTTCTGAAGGAACAGTTTATTATTTTTTTTTATTTACTATCTGTTGAATTCTTTATTGAGTGGAGAGTTAAACTTGTGATTATAAAGTAAATTGAGGGGTCAGCGCCATGGCTCACTAGGTTAATCCTCCGCCTGCGGCACCGGCATCCCATATGGGCACTGGGTTCTAGTCCCGGTTGCTCCTCTTCCAGTCCAGCTCTCTGCTGTGACCTGGGAGGGCAGTGGAGGATGGTCCAGGTGCTTGGGCCCCTGCACCCACGTGGGAGACCCGGAGGAAGCACCTGGCTACTGGCTTCAGATTGGTGTAGCTCCAGCTATAGCAGCCATTTTGGGGGTGAACCAACAGAAGGAAGACCTTTCTTTCTGTCTCTCTCTCTCACTGTCTAACTCTATATATCTAAAATAATAAATAAATAAATTGAAAATATGCCATTGCAGAGGCCAGCGCTGTGGCGCAGCAGGTTAATGCTCTGGCCTGAAGCGCCGGCATCCCATATGGGTGCCGGTTCAAGACCTGGCTGCTCCACTTCTGTCCAGTTCTTTGCTATGACCTGGGAAAGCAGTAGAAGATGACACAAGTCCTTGGGCCCCTGCACCCATGTGGGAGAACTGGAGGAAGCTTCTTTCTCCTGGGTTCAGATCAGCACAGCTCCAGTTGTTGCAGCCAATTGGGGAGTTAACCATCAGATGGAAGACCTCTCCCTCTCTCTCTCTCTCTTTGCCTCTCCTCTTTCTGTGTAACTCTGACTTCCAAGTAAGTAAATAAATCTTTTTTAAAAAAATAAAGTATGCCATTGTAAAAATCAAAAGAAAAAGAAAAATGAAGAAGGAGGGAGGGTTGAGCAAGTGAGGTAGGGTGGGTCGGGTGCGAACTATCATGATGCAAAATTATATATATGAAATACATGAAATTTCTTCATTTTATACAAATAAAAATAAGATAAATTGCACAGTAAAAATCTCAGAGATGTTCACCACATTTAGGAGGTGATTACTTCCAATCAGAGTTTGGATATGAGAGGGAATGGAAGCCTTTCCTTTTTTTCTATGTAATCTTATTGGTGATTTGCAACTTTGGAAAGAAAATCGTTTCAAAAGCATTAATTTATTGTTGAACAGCAAGTAAAAGCGAGAACTAGGTTTGTATCCCAGCTATTTTCTTTTGATGAATGCAAATATTATTTTCATAATTCCCTGTTAGCTTGGGATAATGAGATGGGGGTCAATATTACTTATTTAATTCTCTGGTAGCTTGGGGTCAATAAGACATTGCTTATCAAGATAGCATATCTTGGTGAGTGGCAGAGAAGCTTAAAAACCATAGCTTTTTCAGCAGATGTTATTTTTCCACAAATCTGTTCCAAGAACTTTTATTTTAATAATAGAAATTACCACTCCAATTTTAGTGGCACACACTTCTCAGCAAACCGTGAAGCAAATGACTAAGGATTGTTAAATAAAACATGAACAGCAGTGATTTGTGCAGTTTCTGTGTTGTGTCTGCAAAGTTGACTCACACGCTTTCCTCTGTGCTTTTCTGTCAGTGCTCATTCTGGAGCCAGACGTGATCATGATGAGCCCATTACAAGATGGACCAAACCGATACCCTACAAGACTTGTGGAGCAATAAGACAGAGAACCCAGGTTCAGTCTGTGAATAAGCTTACAAGGCACAGCTACTGTTATCCATTTCACACAAGGTTACCTTTTCCAAATGCCTCAATGATTGATTTCTCTAACCCTACACCACTCCACACTTCCTTATTCACAGATAGGGCATCACCAGCCCCCAACATAACTGCTCAGTAAAGCATATCCAACTAAGAGACAGGATAGTAAAAGTGAGAAAGCAAAGTCAGAGTTCTCTCAAGCGGGAAAGGGAAGGAAACTTTTATGATTCACAGGCAAACAAATATTTCTGATTAATGACACAATCACTGTAGAATTCAAAACAAAGTTTCAAATGTTGAAAGAACACCTCTGGATATGGATTATTTACTGACTTATATGTGCAAGATTAAGATAGATAGTAAAGTCATTAAAGCCCAAATTCTCAAAGTCAGGCCTCTTTATTGAGTATTCTAAATATTTGAAGTTACAATAGAAACATAATGTATAAATGAAAATTTAACTAATGCTACTTCTCCATAGAAACTTTGACAGTCAATAAATCCATATCAGAGGTTATATGAAAATCCTAAAATGGTACATCTCACTGGTCATCATACTTACTGGTAACAAGTAATTGTCAAGGTTTAAAGTATGTTTTAAATACTATATGATGAATTACCTTATGCTATCTGTATTTTCCCAAAGAAAATAATCATTGATTCTTTTTTTAAAAAGATTATTTATTTTAAAGGCAGAGTTACAGTTTATTTAGAATACATCAGACACAAAGAGCTGTCCAAATTAAATGTGAGTAATAGAACATTGGCTGAGGCTTATTCTTAATTTCTTTATTATGCAATTACTTAAATTTATGGCTATATAATGTATATAATACATTTCATTTTATCTTACATATTCTTTATTATACGATGTAAATAGTATAATAAAATTAATGTATTTCTCTCCCTAGTCTCCTGTGTGGTCCCGTGTCTCAAACGTCACTGGGGAAAACATTCCTTGGGTAAATAAGCAAAGGGACAGCAATGGCTGAAGAGCAGTCAACTTCTTGAGCATTTATTTGAATTAAACTTTTAAATGTGGCTAATTAAGTCATTAACCTTTACATTAAAAATTCTATTTCACACTGTGCACTACACCACAGTTCATTGGTAGTTCAGGTGTGACTTAATTAAACTTAGAGCCAAGATAATTGTTGGAAGATTCTCTATTACTTCATGTATTGAAAGAATATAAATATTCATAACAATTTCCCGATGCATTTTAGCGTTACTTTAATTTTAAAAGTTCACTTCCAATAATATACATGTTTAATAAGTCGGCCAATAATGTAAATTATTGTTTGCTAATTAAGAGGCTTGAGTGGGGTTAAATATTCTTAATACTAGATATGCTTTTCTTTCCATTTTAAAATGCTTTCTAATTCAATGTTCAATATAATATTAAATTCAAGAAAATTTAACTGAAATTATTATAAAGAAAAACCTTGTGTTTTTAGCTTTTTTCTTTAAATATAGTAAAAAGTATATGCATCATTTTACTTTGTCATTACGTGATATATAAAAACTAATATTGGTTTCATAAATTTGAAAAATAGAAATAATATAATGGTAGCTTGGCTTAATAGATCATCAACTATACATGTAATGTCTATCATCTTTATCCAGCTGTCCTTAATCTCCATTAATATTTCTTATTAGTGAGAAGCACTAAAGATCATGCCTATGACATCATCATTTTTCTATGTGGTTTTACCACTTCCTCCAGACTCTAAAACCCGAAAGCATGTACAATAGTTCCTTTTAATTTATAATTTTTACTTTAACTTTTACATTAAATAGAATAAATTATTTACTGAAAGGTAGAGGTTATGAGACATTTGTTAAGTTTATCAGGAAAGAAATTTAGGAAAAACATGCTTCCCAGTGTACTGAAACTACATAGAGCAATTCAGCAAAATGATACTCAACATCAGAACTATACAAAGAAGTCTCTACCCACAGAATATTCTAATGGGCACACATAATCTGCTCATGGATTTATTTTTATTTATATATTATATTTCAGAGGCAGAAAGAAAGAGGGAAAGAGACAGAATGAGGGACCACCGATCCACCAGTTCCTTCCCCCAAGACCTAGAAGCTGGTATTTCATCCAAGTGTCCGATGAGTGTGGCAAGAACCCTACATGAGACATTGCCTGCTTTCACCCAGAGTGTGCATTAGCAGGAAGCTGGACTCTATACTGGAGACGGGACTTGGGTCCAGGAACTCAGATATGTATTGCAGGCCCCCATGGAGGGTGCTAACTGCCACCCTAAGTCCCTGTCCCTGATTATTTTTAATAAGTAATTAATTATGAGCCCTGGCTGACAAGGGGATCAATGAGGGTACAGTTTTGCTTTCAGTTCTGTGAAGTTTTAGAATTGAAAAAAACAGAAAAAGCCCCAAATCTGAAGGAAGGTTTTTTTTTAATTATTTATTTATTTTTCTGGTACATAAAAATTGTACGTATTTGTGGGGTACCATGTGATCTTTTGATACATGTATATATTGTGAAATGCTCAATTGGATCACTTTTTGTAGTAGTGAAAATATTCAAAATCTGTTCTTCCAGGTCTTAAAAATAACAGTATGTTCTCATTACCATAGCTACCCTAGCATGCATTTCTGTGAACCTTGCAACTAAGTGAAAGAGTAGCTGCATGTTTCTCCTGGCTTGGTTTTCAGAGATTTTAGGATCCTGGGATCTGTTACCTATGCTTCATTCTTGCCTTTACCTTTAGAACCAGTAGAGAAATTTTGTGTTGGCTGAGATCTAGTTATGCCCCTCTGTGCTAGCACCTCTTGGTTTCAGTAGCAAGTGCATTTATGACACTCAGATCAATTTTGGTTAGAAAAAAATGAAAGAGGCAAAACTTGATGAGAATCATATTTTAGGATTTCTTCTTTCCAGGGTTTGGGATGAAGTTGTAAACTAATCAAAAAACTTTGTGGGTAAACTTTAAAGATTTGAACTCAGAACAGGAAACATTGACCAAACAAAGAGGCAGCATAAAAATAATTTTTAAAAATGCACAAACTGCTATTTCCTCATTGTTACTAGCATCCTTGTTGGGAAATCTCACTTATTAAGAGAACAGGTTTAGCGATCTTGGTTAGACTGAAGATATTTCTGTTTATTCTGTTGCTGTGAAAGTTGCTATGACCTCCTGCATGCCTCAGTGGATTTAAGTGAAGGCCATAGACATTCTGGGCACGATGGCCAAGTGAGCCCCTGTACAGAGGATTTCTCTAAACATGTAGAGCTCACTATACCATGATTTTTATGCAGACTAGAGAGGGCATTTCTAAAAGCTAAAGACATAATGTGGAGGCCATGGGGACTGTTGCAGGTTGTGGTATGGTTATTTTCTAAAAATTTTAAAAATGGCAAGGATATTCCATTGTTTCATTCCAACAATCCAAAGCCTTCCTATCAATGCACATGAAGTATAAATGGGGGAGTCCAACTTAGTCATTGTCACTGGATGCATCTACCAATTCTCCCTTTACCTGTTTTAATTATGATACTAAATTTGAGCTTTTGGAATTGCTCAAGCCCTTCTTTATAGTGAAATCATTCAACATATGGTTCTCAGGGGTAAAAAACACCATTGCCTGAAACAGTAGTTCTGATTGTTACTCACTTCTGTTGAGTCTTTGGAGTCTCACAAGGGAGATGGTCCTTGGAGAATGGCACAAAGTTGTATGGACTAACTGGGCTGACTCCTCCATACTTCAAGTATACCAATAGAGTGAAGTCTATAAAGAAGTACATCCGTCTGGTGATGATTGGTTTGCTACAGTGGATTGGGCAAGCATCTGGTTTGCTATTTCAATATCAAAGTAAAACCAAACATAATTGTATTTTCACAAACATTATGACAGTGTGATCTTCACATGACTATTCAAGGTTGTAATTAAACATGAAGAAAAGACAAAAAGAACTCAGAAGTCTAATGGATTATTTTTTAAATAACTAAAAGTAACAGTAACACAATAGTTGCTGTAAATTCTTCATAATATTTTATATGTGCTTGAAATAATTTAGAATAGAGTTTCCATATTTTGTTTTTGAGTTAAAATTAATTGAAATTTAATCACAAACAGAATGGGGAATTGGAATTTCCACACGATCCCACCTTTTATCTTCTGAGCATCAATGGATTCATCATACTTCTATGTCGGAGGTTCCCAGCTCCTTCATCCCTTTCTACTGAGAAGTACCTGGCCCATGGTATACCAGAACCATAGAATGGAAGAAGCCTATGTGGTTGAATCGACATTCACTACCAGGAACATTTGAATTAAACTGTGTAGGACACGTATTTTGTTTTTTCAAGTACATGAAACTATGATGCAGCAGTTTTTATAAATCATGTTCACACAGTTTTCTTCGTCTGGCCTTTGTGAATGGGATTTCTAGAAGGTGAACATCTTGATATTTGGACTTGGATTTCTTTCTGATTCTCATTATACATTCAATATTTACCAATGCCATACTCCTCTTTATTCCTATGAACAAACACTGTGACAAATATCAGTTCATGAAGCATAAACAAATACGTATTTGATTTCCATTCTACTCAAATATTTAACTCTCATTTTTCAAAATGTATTCTGAATGTCTTCTCAACCATTATGATACATTTCACTGCAAATAATGCTTTGCAGTGTGTGTGTGTGTGTGTGTGTGTGTGTGAAGTCAAGGCCCCGAGTTACCTGTGGACTAGGGAGAAATACCTGGAAGATAGTGGAGTTCTAATCAAAAAGGGATCCTGTGAGAGTTGATAATCAGCTGCTGGTTGCTTGTTGCACTTATAACCTATTTCTGCAGTTATATTTCAATAAACAGTAAAAACAGTATGGGTGGTCTTCTGATTTTCCAATGGCCAGTCATGATCTTGGTAATATTTAGAATTGTTGCTAGAGTATAATAACCACAGGTGTAACTCTCCAATCTACATAGTTTACACACTGTCCTCTTTCATTCCCAGTCAAAGAAATGCTGCATGGGAACTCTGCATTTTTGGTTTCAGCAGGACACTTGTCATTATCATTGTTTTAAGCAAACTTTTGTCTAGAGCTTTATCCTCTGGGCTCAAGTAAACAAACAAACAAACAAACAAAAAAACAGCTCTTTGTTGCCTTCTTCAGGTAAATGTGACACTTCTATAGATTTCCACAAGTCTGAGGATTAAAAGTCAGCGTAATAAGAGATCTGGTATTTTGTTAAAGCCCAAAAGATAAAGTCTGGTAGCAACATAACTATGGTTAAAAAAATGAAGTCCATTAGCTTTCTGCAATGAGGGAAAATGTTTCAGAGAAAACTGGTGGCTGTAATTTTAAGGACTTTTTACAAAATTCAGGCTGTTTGAGGTAGTTATGGGTTGGTATATTGTAAATGTGAGTTTTTTCATTATTGGATGCTTAAGGAAGTAGAGGCAATTTTATGATGGTGAAATTTCTTCTTCATTAAGAAATATAATGAAGGATAGATAGGGAGAATAAGTAACCATCAGTCATATTATTCAGATTTTTTCAAACTATTAAGTATTTTTCTTTGCTGATATTCTCTAAGGAATATTTATTCTTATTTGTGATTGTGTGCACATGTAGCTTCAAGTTACCAGGTGATTTTGTTTAGTTTTTAGAATCTTGTTCTCACATTATTGATATCGTAGAATTGCTGATCTAGCCTGGGTCCATCTACTCTGCATCTTTTGCTGTGACTGTTAAGTAAAAATAACTGCACTTTGTCTTCAAGCCCTCAATTCTTCCAGAATTCCATAATTTAGAGGCAAATGCATTCATAATTTATAGATTGAGGCATATGGAGATGTTTAAAGCAGAGGAAAAAAAATCTAAACTATACCCAAAGCCAAGAAAATCAGTGATCCAGTAGGTAAACATAACAGGAATTAAAGAAATGTATAGATGGATGATAGCTTAGGGGTTATATTGACATAATCTTTCTTTTAAATGTCAGCTCTTGAAGCACTCTATTTCTAAACTATGGGCTGGATAGAAATGTACTTCCAAAGAGTACACCATAGAAAGTAAGTAGGAAAAGAGAAACTTTAAGCAGAGAATACTAAAAACACTCCTTAAGCAATAGCCAGGACTGGGCCATGCAGAAGCCAGGAGCTAGGAACACCACACAGGTCTCCCACATGAGTATTGAGGGCCCAAACACTTGGCTATGACTCTTGTTTTTTATCCAAAATGTTAAATTTTGTGATGACAGTCACGATGTTCATTGAATATTATGCTTCTTCAAGCCAATGGTTCTGTCATATCCCCAGTCTTCTTTACAGAATCTGTCCCTGTGCATTGTAGTTTGAAACAATTATTCACTTTCACATTTTATGCTACTTCCCTTGATTTTATTTTTTGGAATAAATTATGCCAATAATTTTGGGAGAATAGTCACTAAAGATTCTGAGACTAGGACACAGATGAAGAGAGACTCATGGCTAGCCATCACAAAAGGAATACAGGTCTCATGGGCTGCCCCATTATCTGTTGAGAAAAGAGAGAGGACATTTGTAGAGGATGAGTATGGACACAGGGGAAAAGCAAAATATCCTAAGTTTAGCCATAGTGTACTTAGGAATTATGATTCTCACATTAACCTATTTGAAGATTGCTTTTTTTAAGATTTATTTATTTATTTGAAAAAGTTACACAGAGAGAGAAGGAGAGGCAGAGAGAGAGAGAGAGAGAGAGAGGTCTTCCAAGTGCTGGTTCACTCCCAAATAGGCCGCAACAGCTGGAGATATGCTGATCCGGAGCCAGGAGCCAGGAACTTCTTCCAGGTCTCCCACATGGGTGCAGGGGCCCAAGCACTTGGGCATCCTCCACTGCTTTCCCAGGCCACAGCAGAGAGCTGGATCAGAAGTGGAGCAGCCGGGACTCAAACTGGTGCTCAAATACGGGATGCCACAATGCAAATGGAGGCTTAACCTGCTGAGAGAGAATACTCACGCTCTCCTCCACTTCTGATGTAAGCATTCCCTTGATGTTTACTTTTTTCTTTAGATATGTATTTGTTTCTTTCTAATATACAAACGCAGATTTAAAAGTTTCTAACATCTTTCAGTAATTTTTTTTTCTTTTACCATTCTGTGATATACCTTATATAATTTACCAGTTTATATGACACAACCAAGTCCCACACAGATCTTGGGAATTTTTTCTCTTGGTTGTTAATATTAACAAATATTTAATTGAATTTAATTTAAAGTATATAAATTTATATCAAGAAGTAGTCAATTTAAATATGACATGTAATATATTTTTTAGTTTGCTTCACTATTTTAAAGTGACATTTAATTTTAAAATTCTTCCAGTTTTACAAAAAATTTACAGAATTTGCAAAAAATTTTCAAAGATAATACAAAAATTGTTATAGACCAAGCTAATCCTAATATTTATATATTGCATTAGGAAGCTTTGTTTGTTACAGTTGTTGAACCAACATTGATACATTATCATTGACCAAAGCATGTATGTTATACAGATGTTTTTGGTTTCACTTAATATCCTTTTCTTGTTGCAGGATTCCATCCAAAACACCACATGACATTCAGCTACCATGTCTCATTATGCTTCTCATGTCTTTGGCAATTGCTCAGACTTCTCTTTTTTAAAACCTTGACAACTTTGGGTCTTATCAGGTATGTTGTAAAATATCCTTCAACTGGGGCCTTTTTTTGCCTCATGATCAGGCCAAGGTTGAAGGTACATGGCAGGGCCACAGAAGTCAAGCGCCACTCACCTCTTCACAGCAAAGTCGATTGATATCAACATAAAGTTCCCTTGTGAACTCAGTGACCCCACAGAGACAGTGTCTGTCAGGTGTCCCCACTCCACAGTTACACCTGAACTCCCCCTGTCCACACTCTTTGTGGGACCTCACTCATGGAGCAACGGTTACACTGCACCTCCTTCAGGTCAGGGTTTCTACAACTATCTGGAATTCTTCTGCATTGAGACATTTGCCCTCTCCCATGTGTTTATTTAGTTAAAGTATTTATTCCATCAATATGGGGTCATGAATATTTACATTAAAATTGAAAATAAAATCCAATTAGATCTGTTTTATTGTTCAGTCTGTTTCTGAACTGGCTCTCCATTGTTCTTTTTTTTTTTTTATTTATTTATTTATTTTTTTTGACAGGCAGAGTGGACAGTGAGAGAGAGAGACAGAGAGAAAGGTCTTCCTTTTGCCGTTGGTTCACCCTCCAATGGCCGCTGCGGCCGGCGCGCTGCGGCCGGCGCACCGCGCTGATCCGATGGCAGGAGCCAGGAGCCAGGTGCTTTTCCTGGTCTCCCATGGGGTGCAGGGCCCAAGCACTTGGGCCATCCTCCACTGCACTCCCTGGCCACAGCAGAGGGCTGGCCTGGAAGAGGGGCAACCGGGACAGAATCCGGCGCCCCGACCGGGACTAGAACCCGGTGTGCCGGCGCCGCTAGGCGGAGGATTAGCCTAGTGAGCCGCGGCGCCGGCCTCCATTGTTCTTTAAGTGGACTTGAAAGTCCCTTAGACCTGTGCTGATGATTTAGTGGTTTTAATACACAAGCACTTCCTTCTTTTATGGTACTAAAAGATCCCTCTGCTTGCTTGCAAATCCTGCCACAGTATAAGCATCTTCCCTGTAGTCAGGGATTTCCTGTCTCTGCTGTTGGAGGAAGATTTTAGAAACCGAGATCAGAGTGCAAGGCGAGCTGTTGGCTCATTGTTAAATCTGCTGCCATGAGTTGATTTCAAGTATTTTCTGTTGATTCTGTCAGAGTTTCCATCTCTGCTAACAATACCCATGTGTTTTTAAATGTGTGGTTGTATCTCCTACAACCTAACTGCTCAATGCTGCAATCATAACATTTGCAGATGGGGTAGTCTAAGATTCTGACTGAAGGATTTTTTTTTAAAGTAAAGAGTTTATTGGGGGAAACCTGACAGACTGGAGGGAAGGGGCAAAGGAGGAAGAGGGAGAAGGTGAATGTAAGAGAGAGACAGAGACAGAGACAGAGGTCAGGAGATGGAAAGAAAGAGAGCCATGTGTTCAGGAACAGGTCCTTTTAAAACTTTGCCGGGGGTGGGCAGGGAAGTAGGAGCAGCAAATCCCATTAGGATGGGGGTGGAGCTGACACTGGTGGTTGGGCCATGTGACTACCTGGCTTCCAGCAATGGCCGCAGGGGCTAGAGCCTAGGATGGTGTCAGAACGTAAATCGCGGGACTGGTGCCGTGGCTTACTAGGCTGATCCTCCGCCTTGCGGTTCCGGCATACCAGGTTCTAGTCCCGGTCGGGGCGCCAGATTCTGTCCCGGTTGCCCCTCTTCCAGGCCAGCTCTCTTCTGTGGCCAGGGAGTGCAGTGAAGAATGGCCCAAGTGCTTGGGCCCTGCACCCCATGGGAGACCAGGAGAAGCACCTGGCTCCTGCCATCGGATCAGCGCGGTGCGCTGGCTGCAGCGCGCCGGCCACAGTGGCCATTGGAGAGTGAACCAACGGCAAAGGAAGACCTTTCTCTCTGTCTCTCTCTCTCACTGTCCACTCTGCCTGTCAAAAAAAAAAAAAAAAAAAAGAAGAAGAACGTAAATCGTGCCATAAGATTGCACCATTTTACTAACATCCCCTCTTCCCCTCTTTTTTTTTTTTTTTTTTTTTTTTTAATAAAGCAGCAGTTGTATGGGATTACATTAGTCCCAAAAGCCCAGGAGGGGTAGAGGGATGATGATCTGTCTTTAGAGCTACTTCCTGCTGACATGAGGTGACAAGGTACTCTTTGCTGGCATGAGGCGATGTCTCAAGCTGCTGTCTCCTGGGTGGAAAGCCAAATATATCCCTGTGGCAGCCTTTGGTTGACTGCCTGATTGCTGAAGGCCTAGATTTGTTCCATTATCACCTCCTGTAAACACTTGAACAGACACTGCAGTATAAAAGACAGGGTGAGATAGCAACCAATGATCCTAAGATCATTTGGCGTTAACCAAATAACAAGAGGACTTCATAGAGGAGAGAAAATGAGGGGATCTCTGGACCATTGTGAGGACAGTTTGATGGACATGGTTTAAAGCTGATCCCAGCCAAGACCAGAGGAAAAGCCACTTATCTTTGTGGGCAGAGGGGTTTGTCTATGGAGAAAATACTGAACAATCATACAAAATTGAGTGTGGGAGAGGACCATCAATATGCACACGTTTGGAGTAGAGCCATTGATGTTAGAGTAGAGGCTATGATTATAAACGTATGAGGCCCCAAGTGGGCTAGACAGGGTCTAGAACAAAGGACAGGCTCATTACTAGAGGACCTAAGAAAGGTGCTGTCTAAGCCATGAGGAAGCTTTCCGATTGAGAGGCAAATGGAAACTGACAGAAGGGGTCCTGATAATAATCAGGTGGGCTTTAAGGCCTTGTAAGTTATGAGGCCCACTTACCAATCTCTTCACATGGGGTACATCCCAAGGGAGGTGTAAATGTCCTTGGGGAAGGCACCCAGTTGACTTCCATTACCTAGTCTGGGAGAAGAGCTGGCCAGGTAAAGGCAGGTGGCATCTCTAACAGGAAATTTACAGTTCTGCCTGCAATGTTACTGACCCTACTTAGCTGTCCACTCAGCAGCAGTGGTCACCTTGATAGCTGGGCCGAGTGAAGAGCTTTTCAGCTTGGAGCCAACAAGATCTGTGGCTCTGACCTGGGCATCCTTTAACTCCAGGGCAGGTCCATTTCCAGTGATCCAACTCTTGGCTGGCAGAGCTGCCAGGGCTCTTCATAAGCTGACTTCAGCTGAAGCCCAGGCTTGCCACATTGAAAGCCACTGCAGTGGACTGGCCTGTTGGTTCTCTTTGAGGGCAGATC
Organism: Oryctolagus cuniculus; assembly: GCF_051225735.1. Taxonomy (NCBI): domain Eukaryota; kingdom Metazoa; phylum Chordata; class Mammalia; order Lagomorpha; family Leporidae; genus Oryctolagus; species Oryctolagus cuniculus. The sequence goes on along the minus strand of NC_142879.1, from coordinate 5,350,979 downwards.
ACTGTACAGAGCAGCCATTAATAGGCCTGCCACCTATCTTTACAGTGCTTATCAAGGATATTATTGGGAGTCTTGTATGTGAAAAACACTGTCAAAGAGTCCATATCCCGATTACCAACAATTAAATTGAAAGCAAATGATCACAAACTTGTTCACATGTTATAGCTTAGCTCCACTCAGTGTTTGATGTGTTTCTTAGTGTTTTGGATCAATTGATCACCGATGATAGCAACCATTATGAAACAAAATTATGGGAGTAGACATATTTTCAGGTGTAAATAGCAAAATACCATCATCAAAGTTTAATGATTGCTGCTATTCCTTTTTTACAAAATAAATAAAATATTTAAATATCCATACATTGGCATAATAAATATTTAAAGGACTCTGAATTATGTAGCTGCCCATAGAATGTTTTATACATGATACCTTCCTCTATGTGCTTTTTTTTTTTCCTGAGCAGATTCCATTTACCAGAATATCTGTTCATCTTAACTTGGATATACAATTTGAGATCTCAATTTTATAAATTTTTGGAGAAACAAAAAAATAGTATTCTAAAGAGTTGGCAAATTATTATGCCTAAGAATCAAGATGCATAATCACATGTTTTAGAAACTCATAATTAGTATATTACTACTTAGTAAAATTTAGTTATTATGTTCCAAAGCATTGTATAAGCTGGACTAGTAACTTTAATAATATGCATGTGTTCTTATATTCTCATTTAACTTATTGGTATAGATTCTATTTTAAAATTATGTAGCTGGCACTTTTAACAATGTTTATGTTCTTAATTTCCAAAAAATTAAAAGCTGTTGCCTTAGTATATTCAGGATGTTATAAAAATATTTTAGATTGAAGAATGTACAAATAAAAGTAAAATGTAATTTTACACTATTCTGGAATCTTGAAAATCCAAGGTCTAATAAAAGCTGGTTCTCTGCCTTTCATTTTTTTCATGTGCAAACTTGAGAAGAAGAAATGGGGAGAGTAGAGAAGGCAAGAGAGAGAAAGAGAAAGAGACAACAAACAGAGTCAAATGGACGGGGACATAGCTGGAAGCCAAGCAGTCAGTCCTTGTAATCTATGTGGGACGCTGGTGTTGCAGGAGTCTGTGGTTATTACAGCTCTTTTCTCCACAGATTCATGTCTATGTCCACAAAGAATGAGGAGCATTGACAAGGAAGAGTGTGTAAAGCAGAAGTAGTTTACTGAAAGAAAGCAGAAGCAAAGGAAAAGCTTCTGGAAGCACTGAGAGGTGCCCTGAAGTAGGGAGTTGTTGAGGACTTATCATCCAGTGTTTTCTCTAGGCTGTAAAAGGGGAAGTTCTCATGACTGGTAAGGGAGAGGGATAGTTTTGATTGGACAATTGAGTGAAAGTTTCAATCAACACTCAATGGAAACAATAGAAAACACTTGAAACTTTCCCAGAGAATTTCGCCAAAAAAGAATTCTCATTACATAAATCAGTTACAACAGCACAAAGAACCTTGGTTACAAGGACTAGCACAAGACATCAACATCCTTAATGAAGTGGGCTGCTTGACTTTTCTCAGTTCCCCGAGACACACAGCTGGGAATCCATCTGTTTTTTGGTTTTGTTTTGTTTTGTTTTGTTTTGTTTTGACAGGCAGAGTGGACAGTGAGAGAGAGAGAGAGAGACAGAGAGAAAGGTTTTCCTTTGCCATTGGTTCACCCCCCAATGGCCGCTGTGGCAGGCGCGCTGCAGCCAGCGCACCGCGCTGATCCAAAGGCAGGAGCCAGGTGCTTCCCCTGGTCTCCCATGGGGTGCAGGGCCCAAGCACTTGGGCCATCCTCCACTGCACTCCCGGGCCACAGCAGAGAGCTGGCCTGGAAGAGGGGCAACTGGGACAGAATCCGTCGCCCCAACCTGGACTAGAACCCAATGTGCCAGTGCCGCTAGGCCGAGGATTAGCCTACTGAGCCGTGGCACCGGCTGGAATCCATCTTTTTATGAATTCCTCCTTTGTAGAGATAACTTAACTGCCATTAGGGAGAATGGATGACAACCACTATGGCTATGTTGAGCTGGAAAGAGGCAATGTTGGAGAAAGCAGTCAGAGTTCGTCTTCCAGACATCTATCCAGTTGTCCTTGGCAGAAGACCTGCACCATGGTTCCATCTTCAGGACCATCTGGAATTTGATAGCCACAATATGAGAGCAAAAAACCATAAAAGAAAGTAAAATGGCATTGTCATAGGCATGCCAAAAATTGAGGTGGAGGGAGGTATTGTTAAGCTCTCACTGGGTTGCATATAGTCAATAGGGTTAAAAACCATGGCACCATACCATTAATAGAGGTAAGCATCTGAACAAAAACACGAAAACAACTACCACACCAAGTAACAAGGCTATTCCCGTAATAGCAGCAGCCTGATAATGGGACTGAAGAATGGTCAGCTTGATAAAAAAAAGACTGTGAAAGAGTGTGCATAACATACTTATTTAATTTTTGAGTACTTCAGGTGCTTGGCAGGACCATACATTTCCCTTGGAGATGTCAAAGTCATACTCTGGTATCAAATCTGAAGTTGGTTCAGAAACATAGGTCTCCACTCACGAATGGTGGTTCCAGGAACCCAATGCAAACACATTTATGGCAGTTGGAATAGAAGGACTCACCATACAGGGTCTCTCCCAACCCTCCTGTAAAGAGGAACAGTAGTTGGAAGGACCTGGACTAACACCAAGTCTCCTGTGTAGCACTTGGTATTTACTGATCTGGGTTGTGTCTCCAGGAGATCTTCAGTAGCCTGTTGGAATTTGGGAAGTGCTGAAATGGATCTGATCATGTATGAGATCTCATTGTGCATTAAGATACTTAGCAAGGACAGGATGAGAATAAAACTTTTAACAAGGAATAAAACCTAATTGAGGGGGTATTTCTGACATGCAATAAAGCTGTCGGCAGGAAACAGAACCAGGGAAGGTGAGTTTCCTGTGATAGATTCTTTTTTTAAAAAGATATATATTTATTTGAAAGCCAGAGTTACACACAGAGAGAGGGAGAGGCAGAGAGGCAGAGAGAGAGAGGTCTTTCATCCACTGATTCACTCCCCAGATGGCTGCAATGGGTTGGAGCTGAGCTGATCTGAAACCAGGAGCCAGGAGCTTCTTCCCCGTCTCCCACATGGGTGCAGGGGCCCAAGCACTTGGACCATCTTCCACTGCTTTCCCAGGCCCTAGCAGAGAGCTGGATCAGAAGAGGAGGAGCCAGAACTGGAACCAGCACCCATATGGGATTCCATCACTACAGGCGGCAGCTTTACCCACTAGGTCACAGTGCTGGCCCCCCTGTGATAGATTTTTGAGGTGCCTATTGAGGATGCTATTAGTCTTTTCTACCATCCCTGAGGATTGGATCCTCCAGGCATAAAGGAGATTATGTTGTTTACATGCCTGAGTGATGGTATTTCAAGGAGGGACTATTACTCCTTTGGAGGTCCTTTGGAAATGCAAACAGAGGGACCTGTATCAGAGAGGAGCACCTTTCCTGCTTCAGGAGACTTCTCAGTTCTGCAGGGGAAGGCTGCCACTCTATTAGTGAAAATGTTTACCCACAAGACGAACTGGATATTTCTTGTTTTAGGCATCTCAGTAAAATCTAGTTGCCAATCCTCTCCTTGGCAGCTCTCATTTCTTTGTACTCTAGGGAGAGGAAGACTTTGATTTCAGGGGTTGTTCATAAGACTGAGCGCACAAAGGTGCCCACAAGCTGTTTTATAGTCCTTAGGAGGTCCTTTCTGTAAAGAGCCTCTGGGCCAGTTGAAAAGTTTTACCCTTCCCCTGTGGAAATCTTGGTAAATAATTTTAAGTGCCTTCAAACGGCAGGAGGAAGATGGATCCTTCCTTCTTCAGACTGAAGTCATCCACTCTTTTGAAGACTATAACTTCTAGAAAGTGTCCATTGGGTCTCTTCAGAGGAATATTGCGGCTGATCTCTTGTAGGGTTTAGTTTTGTTTTATTTTGTCTTTTCAAATCAAAGGGGCTTCTAAAAGCTCAAAGGTAAAAATCACCTTGGCTGTATAAAATGCCAATCAGTTTTCATTAGGCCCCTTTTGATGTCCCTTGAGGGTGTGACTGTCACTTTCTAGGAGAGGAAAACTGAACATAATAATGAATGTATTCCCTGATGGTATTTAATAGGTGGTAAGAAATTTGTGGTAAGGAAGTACTTTCTTTCCAAATAGCTGCATGAGCAGGGAGAAATAAGTAGGCACACATAGAATCAACGGAAATACTTACCCTTCATCTTTGCTTAGTTTGAAAGCACTTGTCAGAGCCACATGCTCTTCCAACTGAGCACTCATGACAAGAAGGTGATGAGAGCTCTTGATGGTCTCCTATAGAGTGACCATGGCGTATCCATCCCAGCAGGTTTATTGTTCAACACAGAAACTTCTGTCTGGAAACAGAAACCAGTCTGGATCCTATAAAGTAGTTCTTTGAGTTCCCCTCTGGTTGCATAGGTCTGTGGAACTACGTGTTTTATGGTCATGCTCTGAGGTCTACTTTGCTTATGGGAGAAAAGCAAAGGAATTGAGAGAGGAAAAAGAAGTTGATGCTGTGGCATCGTGGGTAAAGCCGCTGCCTGCAGTGCTGGCATCCCATATAGGCAACAGTTCAAGTCTAGGCTGCTCCACTTCTGATCCAGCTCTCTGTTATTGCCTGGGAAAGCAGTGGAAGATGACCCAAGTCCTTGAGCCCCTGCACCCACGTGGGAGACCTGGAAGAAGCTCCTGGCTCCTGGCTTCAGATTGGCACAGCGGCGGCCTTTGTGGCCATCTAGAGAGTGAACCACCAGATGGAAGACCTCTCCTTCTTTGCCTCTGCCTCTGCCTCTCTGTAACTCTGCCTTTCAAATAAATAAATAAATCTTAAGAGAGAGGGAGAGACAGACAGACAGAGAAGGAAAGAGAGAGAGAGAGAGAAGCCTTAAGCTGGATTACAGGACTTCCATCAGTAACGCCTGATATTTTAAAAAGCAATTAATTGCCTGTAAACCATTTAGTCCATTCTGAAATTTGACATGGAAAATATAAGGATTAGTGACCACCATGTGCATGTGAATCAGCCTCATTAATAAGATGGAGATCCTATACTAGCCTCCATTCTCTGGGTTTTGAGATTAGAGTGTTGCAGGGCCTATTGAATGATTTTAAGTCTCTGTGACTTAAAATTTATTATGATATTTAACCCTTGTTGGGTCTCCACCTTTAAGGGATATTGTTTTTGATGGATAAAGAGATGTGATTCTTAAGACAAATCCATACTGGCTGATCAGTTGTACTTTACCAATCTTTCCCTTGGTTGCCCAAACCTCTGGATTAATGTCTTAATTAGGGAAAGGCATAAGAATTATCCTTGGGCCATGAGGACAGTGCATTCCACCCAGGCTCAGATTTCTCCCTCGAAGGGGTATTGGGCTATGATATAATCAGGAAGACATATGTGAATAATAAGTTTTCCCAGTTATAACTTGGAGTTGGGTGAAAAATATAATTGAAAGTTTTCAGACACCTCTCTCAGCCATACTAAGGGAAGGGAGGAAACAAATATTTGATCAAAAGACAGAAAAAGTAGCTCTAATATCCAGAAAGAAGTCAATTTCCTTGCAATCAATGGTTAAGAGTGCCTGGATCTCCTGAGTGCTGATGGTCTGGGTGGTAGGAATCTGTAGGAGACCTAGGTCCACTTGTGTTCTATCACCCAGTGAAGGTGCCCAAATCCAGAGGTCTTGGTCTCTGGGCCAGTGAACCCTCCAATGATCACCCTTGCAAACAGGACAGGGTCAAGAGGTTGTTTTCTCTTGAAAGTAATGTAAACATTCCTTCTTGTAGTGCTCACCTGACCACAACCACAGCACATTGGAGACTATTGAGAACCCTCACTTTGGTATGGCCATAATGCCAGTATAAGGGCAAAGACCTTTTCCTACCCTTTCTTCTTGTTGTTGGATCTCCTGCACCCAACTGTGAAGCACCAAAGTGGCAACCTGGTGGTCTCTAATCCACTCTCCTGTTCAATAGTCAGGTTCTGAATCTTTCTCCTAACATCTAAAGCTGACTATGAACTATGACTCAAGTAATGAACTATTGAGTTGAGAGATAGGGAAGTAGACACTTGACTAGTGCCCCCCTCATATAAAAACACTGTTGTCCAGCGCCGCAGCTCACTAGGCTAATCCTCCGCCTTGGGGCGCCGGCACAGCGGGTTCTAGTCCCGGTCGGGGCGCCGGATTCTGTCCCGGTAGCCCCTCTTCCAGGCCAGCTCTCTGCTGTGGCTGGGAGTGCAGTGGAGGATGGCCCAAGTGCTTGGGCCCTGCACCCCATGGGAGACCAGGATAAGTACCTGGCTCCTGCCATCGGATCAGTGCGGTGCGCCGGCCGCAGCGCGCTGGCCGCAGCGGCCATTGGAGGGTGAACCAAGGGCAAAAGGAAGACCTTTCTCTCTGTCTCTCTCTCTCTCACAGTCCACTCTGCATGTAAAAAAAAAAAAAAAAAACACAAAAAACAAACAAACAAACAAACAAAAAAACACTGTTGAAGGTAGAAAGTGACAGACTGGCCTTAGCATGGAGAAGAGAAAAACTACTCTTGACCCAAGAGCAAAACCATTGAGTGATTAAAGAAACTGTCTCCAGAGGGACAGCTCTATTAGCATAAAGAAGAGGAGTTTTATTAGAGAGCATAACTCACATTATTCCAGAGGATGGGTGATCCACAACAGGCCATCTGCAACCTGGAGAAGCTCAGCAGGCAGTTGCAGGACTCAGTTTGTTTCCAGAAATTTCAAGACAAGCAAAGCTGACAGCACATCTCTCAGTCTGAGAGCAAAGGGGAGCCAGCGGTGCAAGTCCAAAGGCAATGGAAGTGGAGTAATGGTTATGAGGACAATAGAAGTGCAGAATGAGAGACAGATGGTTGGATTAGTGACATATAATAGAAAAGCAAATGCCCTAGGGTGGGTGACCTGTTGTAAGAAAACATCAATGATGTCACAACTAACTCCTGACTAAAAAAATGTGTTGACCAACATTGATGAAACAGTCAGACCCCAACCACTTCCTTGCACTGGGCAGGAAGGCAAAGGCCATTTTTCTTCAAATGAATGGCCAGCTAAACAGGTGAGCATCCCTAGATTCCTTGGAATAGCAAAACACAGACCCATGGAGGAAGTCTTGAGATGCTGAAGAAACATACAGAACATGTCAGAGCACTCACCCTGAACATGGTAAAGGACACTCCCGTTGGAAAATGTGTTCCCATGAGCTGAAAAATTCCAAAAACAGAATCTACTTCACCCCTAGCTGTCAGAAGCTAATTCCTGAGCATGATTAAATTCACACCTCAAGAGTATACTCTAGCTCTGTCAACAGATCCCGGCCTCTCACTGGCATTTGTCAGGGTCCCATCCTTGGATTCTTTCCTGTTTAGGTTACAAGGATGTGGAACCAGGGGCCTTCCAACAGAGGTTCACTTCTTCACAATTTCTCTTCTGGATTGTGATTGTATGATTTCTATCAATTGATCATCAATTCTGCTGATTCTTTCTTGTCTCAGTTCAAATGTAGTATTACACTTTTATAATGAATCTGGCATTTCAAGTTTTGTGCTTTCCATACACATTTTTGTATTACAGCTAGTCTCTATGTGATGAGATATTGTAATGCCACCCACCATCTACTCCTATCGTCATGGTTTTCTTTAGTTCTGTGAACACATTTATAATGGCTATTTTGAAGTATTTGAGAAATTTGCCAACAGGTCCTGTTCACAGGCATCTTTCCTTACCTGCTGCTTTACTTGTATATGTCGATTTTTCTGATTTCTTTGCATGACTCATAATGTCTCAGTGAGAACTGGGCATATAATGTATGATAGCAGCTTTGGTGTCTGATTCCCCTTCTTATTTGAGTGTTGATTTCTGTGTTGCTTGCTTGTTTCTTGTTTGTGTCTTGGCTCAGTTTTAGGAAAGTCTGTTCCCTTTGCAGTTTGCTGCCTTTTTGTGTCTGTACAGAGCTGCATTAACTGTGGACACAGCCACAGGGGGTGGCAGTGGCTTCAACAGTCCTTTTAAGCTATCTTTTTTCTCATCTTCTGGTTCAGCTGCCTGCCTTTTAGGGTTTTTAATCACTAGATGATTGTTGTATAGTTTGTAACAATACACTTGTCCTTGAATTTCTCAGCAACCTTACCAATTACATTTAGGCCCTGATAGATTTTAGGTAATTTCTTTGGGATTTGTTTAGACCCTAGAAGGATTCTTAACTGTTTCTTTCCTTTATGACCTCTGGTAAACTAGTTTCCCTACATCTCACCCTTTGCTCTAGATTAATAAAAGCAATTTTTTTTCTTTTTTTTTAACTTTTATTTAATGAATATAAATTTCCAAAGTACAGCTTATAGATTACAATGGCTTACCCCCCATAACGTCCCTCCCACCCGCAACCCTCCCCTTTCCCACTCCAGATGACCCATAGACTTCAACTTCCCCTCCCACTGTTTCAAGGAAAGTCAGCGTGACTGGAGAGAGCATCAGAGCTCTGAGCTCTCAGGAGTTCCTTCTCTCCTGTGCAAGATGTCTAAGCCATTACTCTGAGAAATGGGATGAGTACCTCTGGTTTCGCAAAGATTTTTCTAAGTGAATTGGAGCAAGGGCTTGTGTTGTATCCTGAATGGAGGCTCTTCAACTTAATAATGGTCTGACTTATGATTTTCTGACTCTTGAAATGAGCAAAAGTGATATGCTTTCAGTGGAAACTGCATTCCGTTGCTGTGTTGTGGCACTGCACAGCCACAGTGAGCCACAGTACTGGAGGGGAAACAACCATTACCTCTCATGCAGTGCGTCGTGCAGCCACCATGTGACAGGCAGGTCATGCGTGTCAAATGCAGTTTCGACTTATGGTATTTTCAACTTATGATGATTTATGAAGAGGTAAGCTGCCCTGGGTCAGGGGGTATGTGCTTTCTTAGTCTTTCCTATGGAGCAAGTCTAGGCCCAGGAATGAGCAATCACTCTTGGCCACACTCATGAGGAACTTAGCTTCGTCTGCTTAGAGTTGGAGAGCATGAGAAATGCTGATGTCTGCCCCTCCTGTGGAGACAGAATAACCCCTGACTGAGATATAAACAGAGTGGGAGTCCCATTTTTGTGGTCACAGTGTGCTTTCTTGGAGCAGAGTTTCCAATTAGCTGAGCAGAGAAGGTACAGAGGGAAACAGCAGGGCGTGGCTCAACTACCTCAGACTTCTGGTTGTTCTTACGGGGTTTTGGTCATGCTCACCAAATAAATACTTTTCCATTTGCTTTATGCTCTTATGACAATTTTCAGAGTTTTTTTTTCCTAATTTGATTTCTTAAATTGACAAAATTGAGTCTTTCTGCATGGAACATGATGTTGTTGACCACATACACATTTTGGAACTGCTAAATTTATCTACTTAACCTATGTGTCACCTTACACAGTCTCCTTCCTGGGGTAAGAACAGTCACACCCACTCTCAGCATTGTCAAGGTGGTGATAGATGGTACTTGCTCAGTTGTTGCCAACTCTGCTTGTTTTGCTGACGAGTGAGTCTGTGGAGCTTTCCATGTTTCCATCTGGGAAGTAAGTGTCCAATCCCAGAAGACAAACTAAATCATCTTAATAAAATGGAATAAGGGAAAGATATGCTATTTTTAACAGCAACAAAACAACTTTGGATTGAATATCCTAGAGTCAAAGAGGATTAGCATCATGAAAGGCTCTTTGGTTCTGTTCCCATGCAGCTTCATCCTTGTGTTGTCTTTTTAGAGTGAAAATCGTAGAAACTGTAGATCAGCGCTTGCTTTCTAAGTCATCTGGGTAACAAATGCATACGCCAGAAAACATGAGAAAGGTTAACGAAGTATCTGTGAACTTAATTAGTGTGCTATGTTCCAGCTTGACCAACCTACCTAAAAGGCATTTTGCTAAAGGATATTTTTTTAAAGTTTTTTTTTTTCTACGTTTAGTGTTACAACTAAATGTGTATATAATGTGGACTGGTAAAGAGATCTTCCCAAAAATTACTGAGGACATGAAATTGTGCAACACTTCATTTCCATATTTGTTGATATTCTATTAACAATAATTGAACTAGGTTATTTTTCCACTGCTTTTGGTGATAAGAAACTTATTATGTTATCTGCTTCGGAAACCTTGTTAGTTTTAAATGGTAAAATACTGTTTGTGTTGATAGATACATATTCTACAGCTGCAGAAAGAACACCCTCAGAGGTTTGTACATAGTGTGTATGAAAGACCTAGAGTTTTACCATGTGCACCTTTGCCCATATCTGGAACTTACCCCCAAATAACTTCAATTATATCAAGTCTTTTGTCCTTAAGTCATTTCCATGATCACCTGTGTGCATCCATCTGTTGTGATATACTGACTCAGTCTGTATACTGAAATGTGATTAAGTTTATTCAGCTGGATGCAGAATGCCTCTAACAGTATAGTCACAGTTCATTTAATTCTGTGCTATCACTGTTGTGTGATTGCCAGGTTCACGGCCACATATGCAAAAGCAGATCTGAATTTTCCAAAGTATTCTACTCAAAATACACAAGAGAAAATCAATTTAATGTATGACCTACTTCTTCTCTGTGTTGATATCCACTTTCAAATTAAAATTTAAACACACAAATATACACACACATGCATAGAATAATTCAGTAACTACTTTATGAAAGTCTTTCTAGGATAGTGGAAATGAAAAAAAATGTAGTATATTCTATACACTATGATAAAATTGCAAAAAACCACTTTAATAAAAAAGGAATTTTAATGTCCAGCCATTAATACTCACTAACTTAAATTATAGCATGCTATACACAACAGAGGCATTATATTGATATACATTCAAATACTTATATCTAGGTTTATCATTGACATTATCAAAAGTACTAATTGTAAGTAATAATGGCATTATAAAAATAAAAAAACAAAAATTGAATTAGTGTTGTTACATGTTTTCATGCTTTTAATTATTGAAATGGCATTTGATAGTTGAAAGCCTTTGAATGAAGTTGAGTTATGTATTCTTACTGATAAGGATAATATCACAGATTTCTGTCGGGGTCATTTCAAGTAATGTGCTTAAACATTCTTTAATATTAAGCAAGTTTACATATGAGGTTCAAGAAGTTAAGATACTGGTATATTTTATCACTATAAAAATATGTTTGTAGGCAGGCGCCACAGCTCACTAGACTAATCCTCTGCCTGCGGCGCCAGCACCCCGCATTCTAGTCCTGGTTGGGGCGCCGGATTCTGTCCTGGTTCCTCCTCTTCTAGTCCAGCTCTCTGTTGTGGCCTGGGAGTGCAGTGGAGGATGGCCCAGGTCCTTGGGCCCTGCACCAGCAAGGGAGACCAGGAGGAAGCACCTGGCTCCTGGCAACGCACAGGCCATAGCGGCCACTTGGGGGATGAACCAACGGGAAAAGGAAGACCTTTCTCTCTGTCTCTCTCTCTCTCACTGTCTAACTCTGCCTTTAAAGAAATGAATAAATTAAAAAAAATTTGTAAGCAGGCTTGTTGGATAATGTAATAAGCCTTGAAATAATCAGTTTCAAGTCCACACTAAGTGCATGTTTGATTGGGATCAGTCAAGATGTCCATCATCAGATAAAAACAAAAAGAAAACATAGTATATATATATATATACAAAATAGTATATTATTCAGCTATGAGAACTAATTAAATCCTAGCATTTGCAAAAAAAATGGACAGAATTAGAGGAAATATTACCTAAAATAAGGCAGGCACAGGAAGACATACCACATGATATCTTCATATGTGGAAACAAAAACTTCTCAATATAAACACAGCATGATAATTTCTAGAGGCTAGGAGGGTTATTAGGGTTAGTGGCAGTTTGAACAAGTACCAGATTAGAGTCAGATCAAGTAAATTCCTAGTGTTACACTGCACCTACTACGTATTTTATGAGCAAAGAGAAGAAAAGAAGTACAAGCATCCAATCATAAAGAACTGCCAAAGAAGCAGAAATGTTGAAAACCTCGTTTTGACCAGTACTCACCATATATGTGTGTTCATATGCTGTACGTATGCCATAAATATGTTAAATTATTGTTTATAAAAACTTTACATAGGTAGAGTTAAATATAAAAATAAAATATAATGTTAATTATATCCATGTTTGCCTGTTTTTACTGTGTTTTAAGCCATCAAGTGTACAAGCATGTTTCATATCCTGTTATTAATTAACAAATGAAGGCCAGCACTATGGTACAGTGGGCTAAGCCTCCACCTGCAGCACATCATATATGGACACTGGTTCGAGTTCCAGGTGCTCTAGTTCTCATCCAGCTCTCTGCTATGTCCTGGGAAAGCAGCAGAAGATGGCCCAAGTGCTTGGGCCCCTGCACCCACGTGGAGAGCTGGAAGAAGCTCCTCAGATTCAATTCAGCTTTGGCTGTTGCAGCCATCTGGGGAGTGAACCAGCAAATGGAAAATCTCTCTCTCTCCCCCCTCCCCACTGCCTCTCTGTAACTGTGCCTTTCAAATAAATAAATAAACCTTTAAAATAATTAACAAATGGTATTTTAGAATTAGAAATAAATCTTAAAATGTTACATCCGTCTGCCTTAATATTTCTGACAATAAGACCCAAGAAAGTAAATAATTTTTGCCTAAGGTCTGACTTGTAGTCAATAAACATCTGAAAAAAGATGAGAATTAAGGTCTTCAAGTATACTAATCAGATTATTATTGCCTCAATTTACCAAATGCAGTTAACATTTGATTGAATTAGTTGGGTTGCCATTGGTTGTACTTCTTTGCTTTATGATTACAAATTATTCTTCAAGGATACGTCAAGACTCTTATTTAATCATTTAGGAAGAGTATCTCAATAAATGAACTCATTGGGAAAAATATATGGTTACTAATTTATTCAGGTGCGTACTATAGCTACACAGATTAATACTGAAAATAATAAAATGGACATATTGTACAAATGTAATTTGTAAATGGAATCTGTCTACATGTAGCCTTAGCTGGGGAATTAATTTCTTGGATATTGGAAGTAAAGCGATGGTTAAGATCAGAATAAAGGAATGTTCATCAGAAGCAGTGAAGCCCCATCATGAGCATTCTAACTTTGCTCAATTATTAAAAATCCATTCCATTTTGAAAGCCACAGTAAAGAAGGCAAGAAAGTGTTGATATTGGAAGCAAAAGGATAGAGGATTTATGTGTCTGAGTTAGGGGAAAGCAAGAAGTCCCAACAGAGCAATACATACCTTAAAAAAAGTATAGACAAAAAATCAAGCTACTTGGATATCAAAGAACTGAATGTAGAAGTCCCCCTTTCATTAGATAGCAACTCTGATGAATTAACATAAAATTCTGTTCAATTTTCTATGCCATAATAAATTCTGTCAATCAAAAATAAATTTCCAGGTTAAACTATCTAAGTTCTTAACAGTTAATGAAAAACAAATGCAGATATAGTGGCAGTTTCAATTAGAACTCTCCAAATCATCATGTTATATAGGCAGTTGCATAACTAATGGCAATGTATAAAAGCCCCAATCTCTTATACAATTCCTCTTTGAAAAATAATGTAAGTCAATTAATTCTAAAATTTATGATCAGTTTTTGTGAATGACACTTAGGTAAATTCCCATTAACATACTTATGCCTAATTTGGCTCATAAGTCTTGTTATTTGACACTTAACTAATTATTTATTTTTATTCAAATATTTGGATGAGTTGAAGTTTTTGGCATATGAGTATAATCTAATATAATGAACACATTGAACCTCTATTTATTTGCAAAACTAGATGCAGTGGTTTGGGTATATTAAACTTTGAATACATGAGAAATATGCTTACATATACTACCTACTATATAAAGTAAGTTATGCACAATTTTTACAAGATTTTTCTTCTTTGTGCATGCCTTTATACATACATGTGCTCTGTGGAGTTTGATTTCCTGTTAATTTGTAGGGTTTGGGAGATAATTTTAGATTCTGTTATTCCTTTTGGAAACACACAAGATAATGTTCTATTGTCATATTTTGGCTTAATATTTAAAACTAATAGTACTCATTTTTAAACTCAAATTGCCTTTATTAATGTGGTACTCAGAATACTTTTCATCAAAGTCTGAATTTATATACATATATTTATACATATATATGTAATAGTATCAAGAGGTAACATATACTATAGTTGTGTGACAGATACGACTCACGTACTCTAGAGATATTAACTCACTTTTTCTAATGAGTAAAGTGGCAGAAATTGGTGATTTATCAATAAATATTCACTCTCCCTTTGAATAACATGGAACTGCTTCAGAGAATTGGCTTCACTGCTTCTGTCTACAATACCTGACTTCCCCTGGCATCTATGTGGATCACTATAATTGGCTCATGCCAATGGATTATGAATGGTGATGTCTTATGTCACATTCTGAATAAAGGATTTAACAAAACCATCTAACACTCCTCTTCCCACTATTTGACATATGGAATATGTTGGAATGATCTTGAAATGTCAAGGTGACAGGGAACCAACATAGATGCCAAATGGCTACCTGAGTCATACTTGAAGAGAAATGTCAGAGCAAGAACAGCTCACTCAACTCATTGTATAAAGCTGTTTGAGATCGTTTGCTATTAGCAATTAGCCAAGCACATGGATTCCACTATTTTTCCCACAGCACTTAACGTAGAAACTGAGGCAGAAGGAAAGTTATACAATCTGTCCACAGTCAGGCAACTGCTGCTAGAGACAGTATTAGAGTTTAGTTGCTTTTAATCCAGAATCAAAACATCAGTTTGCAAAGGTTTTAGATAAATAGATAAATTGATGAACTTACCAGAGGAGATATTTGCCAAATATATTTCCTAATAATCTGTCGTTTATAATTTAGGAGTATGTGTGACTGTCTTGTATGTTCCTGAGGTAGATTTCACAAACACATTGTTCAGATCCCTAAGTTTAAGGTGTGGGTGTCTGGTGGAGCGGTTGGGGTATGGCTTGGTGTGCCTACATACCATATCAGCATCTGTTTCAGTCCCGACCTCTCTGCTCCCTTTTCCAGCTACCTGCTGATGTACACCTTGGCTCAAGCAGCTGTGTTCCTGTCACACACGTGAGAAACTGGAAGGAGTTCTTGGCTCCTGGATTCATCCTGATTCAGCTCTGGCATTTGGGGGCTGGGGAGTGCAGGGGTAAGAGTCAATGGATGAGATCTCTCTCTCTCTTCATTTTTTAAAAAAAAGATTTCATTTATTTATTTGAAAGGTAGAGTTACAGACAGTGAGTGGGAGAGACAGAGGTCTTCCATCCACTGATATACTTCCAAAATAGCCACAACAGCCAGAGCTGGGTCTATCAGAAGCCAGGAGCCAGGAGCATATTCCAGGTCTCCCACGCAGGTGCAGGGGCCCAAGCGCTGGGGCCATTTTCCACTGCTTTCCCCGTCCATAGCACAGAGCTGGATCAGAAGAGCAGCCTGGACTAGAACTGGCACCCATATGGGCTGCCAGTGCCACAGACAGAGGATTAACCTACTATGCCACAGCACCGGCCCCTCTCTTTCTGTATTTCTCTTTCTCTGTGTGTGTGTGTTTCAAATAAATAAAATAAATAAAAATTTAATACATATTTAATAGTAAAGAATATTGTACAGTTCAGTAATCCATATATAATCTTCTGATAAAATTTGTTTTGACAGTATATGTGAAATGTATGAAAGTAAGCATTACACGTCATTTCAGTACTGAAAATTTAATTATAATAAAGTCTTGTTTTATGCTGAAATGTTTTCCCTCACAGGTCTTGATAAGGGAGCAGGGGGAGGCTATAACTTGTACATGAATATGGAAATAGCGCTTCCACAACCTCACCTGACCCCTGGCTGTTCCAGTAACATTTTTTTTTTTTTAAACAGAAAGAATCCCAGCATCCTCCTGAGAGATTAAACTGTTTAAGACCCTCCTCCCCTTCTGTGAATCAAGCTTCTTTGTCTTGTCTCCAGAATCACCAAGCATGGTGTGCACAGTTCGCTGTGGACCCAACACAGCGCCTCCTCTCAAGCCCTGTGTGTCAGCACTCCTTGACTCCTCCCACTTACAGGGGCTTTACACCCACTCTTCACCTACAGAATGTCCTCGTCCCTCCCAACCTCTGCTCCACTCAGTCACCACCCCAGATCAGTCGTCACCATTCCAGCAGTATTTTCAACGGCCCCTGAATTTAGTAGAAACCAAGTTCCTTCGTTCTGCCACCAGGTCACCACACTCCTCCCTTTCACAGCACTTACATGTGTTACTGTCTCTATGGCTGAGTGGTGAATTCAAGAATGCACATCTCCCTTAATAGAAGGCAGGAGACAAGACAGGAAGCAACTACTCCATCCATCCATTGTAGAATCTTTAATCTATTCAGTAAGCAGGTATTGTGTCCCTATTATGTGCCAGGAGGCACACAGCAACTGTTCAGATCTATTTGATGAATGGATTAATAGATAATTACATTGAAATGAATTTTTCATTTGTCATGAAACAATTTAAACTCACATATTTTGGTAACCATTTTGAGTTTCCACCTGTAAGATGAGTTTGCAGGTATGAGTTTATATATAAATATTATACATATATATAGTTAAAATATATATGTATATGTGTTTAATATATAACATATATGTATATGTGTTTAATATATAACATATATGTATATGTGTTTAATATATATGTACAGTTTTCTTTTTAGACTATGTACTTTTAAAGATGTTGAGGACTCTCATAGCTTCTCATATTCAAACAAATTCTGTTAGTTGTAAATGAAAGGCAATTAACTCTAAATTATGTAAGAAGTGGGACTTCACTAATTCATCTAATCAAACT
This sequence comes from Oryctolagus cuniculus, assembly GCF_051225735.1. Lineage (NCBI taxonomy): Eukaryota > Metazoa > Chordata > Mammalia > Lagomorpha > Leporidae > Oryctolagus > Oryctolagus cuniculus. Next base: position 5,334,035 of record NC_142879.1, on the reverse strand, counting down.
GAAGAAATGACAGTGTAGGCACTCTAACACAGTTTCAACAGAAACATAAAATCCTGGAGCACTAAACCTGATCCCACTTGTCCACATGCCTTTCCTTTTGGCCAGGAAAGGGCTAGGGAAGTTTATGTTGGGGGAGGGGAGGGAGAGCAAGGATTTGCTCATCTTCAGCATAAGATCCTTGTTCTACAAGCCAGCAATATTTTCCAGAAATAAAAATTTATTTGATTCTTGTTTACAGCCCTTTTCTACATCTTTGTTGAACAGGGGTCTTTCTACTTTCTGCTTGATGAATATGATGGTTTGTGGTTTATTAAGCTGTGATTATCAAGTAAATTAAGGAAAACAAAAGGAAAGAAAGAGAAGAGGGGGAATTGAGGGCAGTTAAGGGAGGGAACTATCATTACCTTCTTAGAATTGTATCTATGAAATACATGAATTTTGTTCTCTGTATAAAATAACTTTAAAAAAGGAAACAAGATCAAAGCAAGAACATTGAGGATGGCATGGCGACACAGTAAATTCAGCCACTGCCTGTGATACTGGCACCCGTATGGGTGCCAGTTTGTACCCCAGCTGCTTCACTTCCAGTCCAGCTACCAACTAATGTCCTGGAGAGAGCAGCAGAAGAACGGACCAAGCGTTTGGGACCCTGCCACCATTTGGAAGATCCAGATAAAGCTCTTGGCTCTTGGCCCAGGGCTGGCCCATCCCTGGCCATTGTGGCCATCTGGGGAGTGAACCAGTGGATGCAAGTGCTCTCTATCTCTCTCTCTCTCTCTCTCCCCCTCGCTCCCTCGCTCCCTCTCTCCCTCTCTCCCTTTCTCCTTCTCTCCCTCTCTCCCTCTCTTTAACGTGGAATTTCAAATGAATAAATAAATCTTTGTTTTTTTAAAAGCAAGAGCATAGGCACAGATGGAAAATGGTCAAATCTACCAACCACACCCTCTCTAAACTTGCCCCACTCTCTCTCTCTTTTGCTCTGGCCTGGGCTTTTTCAATATCCACACCATGGATATGATAAACTGTAGGGGTCTGTGCCATGGACACTGCCTTGTGCAATGCAGTGTGCATAGTGGATCATCAACTTGGACCCTCAATTGCTTGAAAGTACATAATCCAGTTAACAATGTTTTTCCTAATTTGGGGCACATTACAACTGCTATGGCCTAAAAAATACTGAACCTTAAATTTAGAAAAAATTTAAAATATTACTTCACCTCCCTTTATTTATAGATAAAGCAGTACCAATCATTGGTGAACATGACAGGAAATCAGAACACCCAACCCCAGCTTAGTACAAGTACAATTCATGACATTTCACCCGCAGAGGATTCCACAGTGGTTATGGTCTTTAAGTGTCAATGAAATATCCACTAATCCCCAATCACTTTCTGATCTTTATTACTGCTTTGACCAATTTCTGAAGGAAACCAAAGCTAAGATAAACTTACAGTTGCCTATCAATCATATGATCCTCCATTAGTTTTTCTCAGGCAATAGGACTTGCAGGATTTTTACTAATATGTGCTGGTCAACAGTTTTAGCTAGATCTACCCATTAAACATCAGTTTAACTTCAGTACTTATTAACATTGTGAACTTAAATTAGTCATAATGTCATTTTACTTTAGTTTCTCATCTGTAACAGTATAGTAATTGTTACTAACAATGAAAGTTAATACTTTTAGAATGAATCATAAATTTATAAATGTTTATCTTTGAATGTCAAATATGAAATGTTATGAGTCTAGTGCATGCACACAAAAACAGATTCTTTCAGCAAAGGAGGTATTGAAAATAACTGTAATACATGAAATGCAACACTAAATCCAAAGTTATCTCATATAATTAATTGGCTAAATTAATAAACTGATCTACTCTGTGCAGAGTTGTCAGGCAACGCTACTTGTCACACATCAACTAAATCTCATTGACTGCATTAAGAATCCTCACCAACACTGCTGCCTGAATGTGATGTGACACTAGCGTTTCCGAATAAAGTGAAGAGGACTCCATCCCTTCCCTTCCAGATATTTCTATTGCCTGTCTGCTGGGGTTTGAATGCATTTCCTGAGGTATATATTTCACCAGAGTAAACTGTATCCATGAACACCAATCCAAAGTTCCTCAAGATGGAACTAGAGAAAAAGGGCAGTTCATTATCCTTGATTAAAGTGTATTTTGAGATTCACAGGTTTTTATTTTAACTGACACCATAGCTGTTTTGATGTGAGAAGATGAAACAATCTAGATAACACTAGCAGTAAAACTTCTATTCCATGAAAAAACAAATGCAGTTTAAACTTCAATATTTGAAAAAAATCCATATTACAGTTTATATATATGATATAATATAATATGATCTAATATACATTTTATACAATGAGCTGGTGGCCAAATCAGCTACAGGTAATGATAATTTTTAAAATGTTGTATGTAAATTACATATTCAGCTATATCAAATCAAAGAAAAATATTATTATTAGGACTGGCTCTGAATCATTCTGCCTTCCATGGTAAATCATCTAAATCTAATGGGATTAGATTGAATTTTACACATGATTTGCCACAGAGAATAAAGGCAAAAATGTCACAATTATGTCATTGGAACCACTGGCTCTATATTCCCAATACCAGTGGGTCCCTATAAAAGATACCTAATGACCCTTTTCTAAATTGACACTGTAATTTTTGTCGCATGAGCTAGGTAAAGGGAAAAACATCTGAAATCACAAAGAACTTCTTTCAAACAATGTCTGATTTAGGAGTAAATAATTGATCTTGTGTTGTGGTCAGTGGAAGAAGGCAGGCCCTTGTGTGGACAAGTGAGGACACAGACTTCTGCATACACAGAAGTCATAGCAAATATCCTTCTGCTTCTCCTTTTAAAAGTTTTCTCAGGGTATAAAATTGAGTCCAGAAAATGTCTCTTGAAGCGGTTCTAAAATATGAACAAATGCTGTGTCCTCAGCTCTGCTTCTGATTCTGACGTACCATAGCTGCTGGGGTGCCCAGTTCTGCAGCTGAAATATTGGCCTTAGGTAGTGGTGGATATAGAGGAGTTTGCAACCTCTACTCTCTTCCATTTAGGTTTTACCCTCACCCAGGGTCAGCATACACAGAGACTTTAGTGTAGACATTCTACTTGTTGTACATAAAGAAGTATGTCATAACAGTTTTCATCTTCACCTTGTTTATTTAATGTTGTCTTGGGTTTCAGATAAAGGTCAATGTTACTACATGTAAATGCAAGAACAGGATGCATGCAATATTCAATAGAATTGATCAAGGCATAAAGTTATTTCTGTGTGTGGTGATGCACAATATAATCAATATTTACAACTCGTGAAAGCACGTGGTTTCAGTCGAGACTTTCTTTTCTATTTCTAACTCAGAAATTGATCGTCAAGAATCAATACTTCATATTGGGAGTAGATTTTCAGCCAGCAGTTAGGACAGCTATGTCACGCCATACTGGGGTTTGATCTCTGATTAGAGCTCCTGACTCCAAATCCCCACGGGTGCAAGCCCTGGGAGGTGGCTACAGTAAATGTGATTGCGGTCCTGCCACAAAGGATGGAGTTGAGTTCCCAGCTGCTGGCTCTATCCCTGGCCCAGCCTCAGCCATGGCAAGCTTGCAGGAGTGCAGCAGAAAATGAAAGTTCCCTCTCATTCTGTACGTCCATTTCACCGCTTCTCTGTCCTCCTGTCTCCTGGTCTCTCTGCCTGTCAAGCAAATGAATAGTTTTTAAATAATTTATATGGAACACAATCTTGAGATGATAATTAGAAATAAATAACCTCAGTTTCAAATTCCTATAGGTTTTCTTATAGCAAATTTATGGTGGAAATTATTATAGCAGAAAAACAAAAATTTAGTTTCAAAGACATTTGATGTTTCTTTCTGTTATTATTAAATATTACACCAGTCAAAATCAATTATTTTAGTAGAAGTCAATTGTTGTACCATCTATTATAATAGGCTCCAGCAATAATGCAACATATACATTTTTGAATAAAAAAAGCATGGTGTATATATGCAAATGACAGTATTAAAACCTAGAAAAAACTGATTTGAGGCAGAATAACTCAAATGTTAAAAAGCTTTATAATAAGACCATGAGCTTAACTATTCTGGTAAGAATAATTAAAGTTCTAGAGCAGCTAGAAAATCCTAAATGTACAACATAAAAATAACATAAAACGCAAAACATAAAATCTTAATATGTAACAAAATATTAGGTAGAATTAATATAGTGCTTGCTTGGGGCTGCTGCTATAGTGCAGCAGGCTAAAACCCTGGCCTGTGGCAGTAGCAACCCGTTTGGGCACTGCTTTGAGTCCTGGCTGCTTCACTTCCGATCCAGCTCTCTGCTATGGCCTGGGAAAGCAATGGAAGATGGCCCAAGTCCTTGGGCTCCTGCACCCACGTGGGAGATCTGGAAGAAGCTCCTGGCTCCCAGCTTCGAGTCAGCTCAGCTCCGGCTGTTGTGGCCATTGGGAAGTAAACCAGAGGGTGGAAGTTCTCTCTCTCTGGCTCTACCTCTCTATGTAACTCTGTCTCGAATAAATAAAATAAACCTTTAAAAATATATATATAGCGCTTGCCATAGAAAAAGGTAAAAGTAGCTGTTAGAATGGTGTACAGGGAGGGGATGACACTACTGAGTTATGCAAATGATAGTACAAAGAATAAAATGCGCAAATATCAGAGAACGGTGCAGCCAGCACTTTGTGCTGAGAACATACAGTCAAACCAAGATAAAGTAAGGAAAAAGGTGCACCTTGGGTTGCCAGGGCACATTGCACAGTTAGCAGCAGCCAGCCGTTTAGTGTTCGGCCTTCAGTGCTTTCCATAGGAGCAGAAATTAAGTGTGCTGGAAAAATACTACATGAACCATCGAGCCCTCGGCTGCTGATAACTTCATTCCCCTTTCACCAGTCATCACCAGTCATCTAGGTGCTAACTTACAGAAACATTCACATGAAACAAAATTGACAATTAATAGAAGTGTTGTTAACTAAATAAACTACACTGTTGACTCTGTAAAACACATAGTTTAACTTTCATTATATATTACGATACATCACTACTAGTTTAATGTCAACAACATAATTTTGACTGTATTTGGGGCTCTACATAAACACACGTGTGAATATTGTCCTTTGTATTGTTACACTCATCTCTATGCACATGTAAAAACCAAGCGATTTGAGTCTGTGGGAATTACAAAACAGAAACATAACTACCGCCTTGTGAGAAACACCCATTCCCGTTCTCCCCTTCGACAATCAACTTCAGAAGAGGTCTTTTCTCCCTTTCAGATTTGCTATCGCTATGAGTTCGTGTTTTTCTCAGATGCATATCTGAAAATTCCTCAGTTTTCATCCAAATTTCAAGAATTAAGATCTTAATTAATTCCAGTCTTACGTGGACTTCTTGCTCTTTCCCTTATTTTTACTTTTTTTTTTTCTTTCTGAACTTGTCTTGAATTTGTGATAAGCCGGGGTCCTCGAAGCTCTTGCTATACATGGAAATTTCTATGATTCTCATTTCTGTTTGGAGTGTAATCAACAGTGTGAACAACCATTTGTGGGGAAACACTGCTTCAAGATGTTTCCCATGACTCCGATCTTGAAAAGGCCGCTCAGTATGCTCTTGTTTCTTATCCCCTACTGGATTTTTTTTTTAAGTTCTTTGAAAAGTTTACTGTTATCCAGGGAGCAAAGAAATAGCTTTGGTTACCTTTTAAAGAATTATCAGTTGAGATTACAGTGTTCCCGCTCATCAATTTGCTTTTCCACGGTGATCTCCGACTCGGAATTTTCAGTCTGTCTTGAAGGTCAAGTAACAAAATAGCACTATTCATTATAGGGAACATCACTCCTGCCCTTTCGTGTGGAGGACCCTGCTGTTCCACAGGTGTGACAGCAAAGGGAGGGGCGGGAAGGCTCCATCTGCCCCTGACCTTTGTAAGCTGCATTTCAGTAGCATCAAGGATTAACATGGGGAAATGTCTCTTCTTTGAAAACATCTTGTTAAAATTCCCCGAATCAAAAAGTTGTCCAAACGCCCCATGTATTTAAAGAAACTTAATTTTAAAGTAAAATTTTGGGAAAGACAGATCATGCATTCTTTGTAGACCTAGATATTTAGGAATTTAACAACACGGTTCTCTGCTGGAAATAGCGGGCTTTATATTTAATACGCAGACTTTAGAGCCTGTTTTCAGGGTAACACGAGCCTCTGCCTGATGACCAGACTTCAGTCAGCATGGAGTCGAGTGTAACTAGCCTCGCTTCTTTTTGTAAGGACTAGCTGTCTCTTACAGCCTTCGAGGGGCAACTCTTCAGGAACACCCTACACCACCCCTATTGCATGCAGGCTCAGGGAGGTAATGACTAAAGTTCTCTCTACCTCATCAAAACCTGCCATACAGCATCTGACCTAGACTGGTGTAGGAGCAACAGTCTAACTGACGTATCTGTACAGGAAAAATATGTTGGTGTGAAACATGATGTATTTTGACTCTGTTTCATCAAAAAAACACACCTACCCTGTTTAGTTCATTCTTATTATTTGGGTTAACAAAATATTTTAACTCACAAAATAGAAAGATTTCTCACTCAGACATGGAACCTAATCATGTAGCATATTTGTGATATTTAAAGTTTAACGACCAAAAGCCCAAATTTTCAAGATGAATTTTCAAAATTCCGTAGTATACAATTTTGTGAATAGTACTTACTTGTATGAACAATCTATTGCAAGATGCTCAAAGAAATAATGGAATCTATCAATCTCTAGGTTCATTTCTTTCTATTCATTTTCTACCAGCTCCTTTTTACCCAAAAATGTTTTGCCATATTATTTTATTCCTTGATTGTGATTTTATCTCTTTGGACTCAGAAACTTTCAGTCAGGTTATCATTTCCAATACGGATTATCATCTGGTTTCTGCTTTCTTCTGTATTTTCTTCAGGTTCTTTGTTCAGTCTACTGCTTCCGTTGACAAAAATCGCAGTATCTTGAGCATGAGTGGTTCCGAAGCTGCAAGACCATGGTTTTTATAATCTTCCTCAAATGAAACAAGACCATCTGCAGATCCTGACGTCCCGCCCCAAGCTTTGTCCAGTTGCTTTTGTGAATTCGAAGGCACTGGAGCTAACATCAAATACATTCTTAAACATTATGCATTTTTAAAAATAATTTTATCCTCAAATGCAATCTTCTCTCTCTCTTCTTGAGAAACACATAAAGTGATATCCAAGAAAATATTACTTTACAAATATGGGCCTTATCTTTCATTGTGCAAATACATTATAAAGGCTTTCTTACACTTTAGATACATTGATAAGTTTATTCATTTATTGACACATTTATTTCTCATGAAACATCATTATTCTATGAAGAAGTGTAACTAGGGATAAGATAAATGAAGAAGCTTTAGATTAAATGTGTAATCTATTGATTAAAATTAAGTATTTTTTATTCTTATTTTAATGATAAGGAAGATCCTGTGGTAGAGAAAATAAATTTAGCCCATTCATCTATCACATTATGGTAGACAGACATTTCATTTTGGCAGCAAAAATACCTAGATTTGACATTAATCCATAGCCTAATTGCATTAAATGAAAGTAGGAAGGGAATTAGTGGGGGATGCATACAGCAATGCCAGACAAGTAGGAGGAAGAAAAGAGATAACCACTGTGTTTTGAAGAAACCATCACTGTGGCATTTTTGTGTGTGAGGGGTGTGTGTATGCAAGTATAAATTCAAGGGGTGTCAACATTTGATTTTGATTATGTATAACATGGTTCTTGCCAGTCTGCCAATGATAAGAGATGGAAGGATGAGCCTGTTGCTATGAAAGCTGTGTGACAAACAAGCACCCAAGTAAACACAAACTATAGAAATCAGAACAAACCTACGAATCATCGAATTGTGGACAAAGAAATGGAGCACAAAGGGGATAGAATTATGCACAAGATAAATTACCTAACAATGTATGTTAGAACGCAGAAAACAGACACAAATCACAAAGCATTCTTTCCACAGTGATGAGATCAATATAATGTAGGCCACTTCTGGATTCACATACGTACACAGATACTCCGCAACTTTAATTATGGTTTTTCAACTTCATGATTGCTGCAAATGCGATATGCATTCAGTAGAAACAGTGCAGAAGACTTATTCTATTCTATTCTATTCTATTCTATTCTATTCTATTCTATTCTATTTGAAAGAGTTACAGAGAGAGAGCCAGAGAGAGAGAGGTCTTCCATCCACTGGTTCACTCCCCAAATGACCACAACAGCCAGAGCTGGGCTGATCTGAAGCCAGGAGCCAGGAGCTTCTTCCAGGTCTCCCATGAGGGTGCAGGGGCCCAAGGACTCGGTCCATCTTGTACTGCTTTCAAAGACCACAGCAAAGAGCTGTATCAGAAATGAAGCAGCTGGGACTCGAACTGGCGCCCACATAGGATGCCAAAGCTGCAGGCCGGAGGTTAACCCTCTGCACCACAGTGCAGGCTCCAGAAACAACACATAAGATTCTGAATTTGGTTCTTTACCCAAACATCTCTCAGATGCTGAGCAGCTGTGAGCGCAGTTCCCAGTCTACCACACAATTAAATGGGGAACGACTTACGCTTTGCAGTGTGCTGTGCACCTGTCCATGATGCTCAGTATGTGAGGCAGATTCACGCATCTTTCAGAAGCTGTTTTCAGGTTATGATGTATTTATTGGGCATAACTCTATTGTAAATCAAGGAGCGCTTGTACAAGGATAAATATTTCAGTTACTAATTGATTTGGAAGGCAAAGCAATAGAGAGATAGAGAAACAGAACACTCCCATATTTGCTAGTTGATTTCCCAAATGCCCTAAACAGAGCCAAAGCCAGTTGCCAGGATCAACATCCAGGTTACCCACATGGGATGTGGGCATTTTAACAAATAGGTTAAATGCCTGCTCCAGGCATTTAACGAACCTAATAAGTTTAGACACAATATATAAGGAATAATAAAATATATTTTATTCTTAAAAGATCCAAGATAACATAAATTCTTATGAAGTAGAAGAAAAATCTTCATTTGCAACTTTTTCTGTTTGAAAGAATGAAGAACAAATAGAAAAACACAAATCAAAGAGAAAAATGTCACCTTCTCAAAAATCAAGAGCCATCTAAAACTCTAAAATCCAAAGTAATGGAGGGGTAATTTGTAGAATTTTAGAAGTTTGAATGAAAAAGAATAGCTCAGCACACTCGTAGTCGTGAGTCTGTAAAAGCACAGAGGCACCTTTCATGGTGGGGAAAAAGCCACGCGATTCCCACCTCCAACAAGGGGAATGAGCTGCTGAGGCGGGCAGAGTTCTGGCCGGCTGGGTGATGCGGCGGGCGGGGATGAATGAGCACACGAGTTGTTCCCGTGTCTACACAGGAGCACATGGCTGCAGCAAGGAGAGGCAGCTGTCACCACCGTGAGCAGCCTGATGGTGCTGACACTGACTCAGTGGGGAGAGCTCACTTCCACACGCGAGGACGGGAGAGAGATTCCAGTCATCAAGAACGTGAGGATAGCTTATCCCCCCCAAATATGCTTGGCTAAAATGGAGAAATAATCTATAAAAAGTAATATAAATAAATACGAAGAATTAATGAGGGAAAATGTCAAAAGACTACTCAACAAAAAAATTCTGTTGATCTAAGTCAATTATTGAAGCAATATTCTTAATAAAGCAAGATAATGAAACCTCTTTTTTCATAGGGTAGAAATGGAAGGAAAATAAATGGTGAGAAGAAAATAAAACTGATTTTTAAAGCATAGAAAATAAACCAATTAATATGGTCTCAAAAAATAGACTAAATTGGAAACAATGTAAACTTCAAAGTTAAAGTATTTATTGTTAGAAGCACAGTGAAGAAAAGCAAAACTTCTCTCCACACTCAAAAAATTCAATTCAAAGTGGACCAAAAAGCTATACCTATAAAACAACTTGAAGAAAACAGGGGTAAAATGCTTCAGGACACTGGCAGCAGGAAGGTTTTTGGGATCAAATCTCAAGAGCACATGAAACAAAATCCTAAGTAAACAGAACTGAAGAGCTTGTTCACAGCAAAAGAAACAACAGACTGAACAGGATAGCGGAGAAGATATTTCCAAGTTTGATATCTAACAAGCACTTCATGACCAGAATCTATTAGGAATGCAAACAATGCAATGGCAAAAAAAGAAAATAATCCAATTAGAAAATGGATAGTAAGTTGATTAATTGTGACAATTACACTAACATGAGATGGTAATAATATGGGAAGATGGATGTAGTTCATGGATTGTGGAAAATATATTATACTAGTATAAATTGTTAATATTAGGGAAAGCTGGACGTATGGTTTATGGGAACTCTTTGTCCTACTTCACAATTTGTATTTTGCAAAATTGAAATCACACTGAAATAAAATCCTTAAAAAAGGAATGGATAGTAGGTATAAACACATACTTTTTTTCCAATGGAAGACATACAAATAACTAACAGGTCCATACAAAGATGCTCAACATCACTAATCATCAGGGAAATGCAAATATAGAGCACAATGAGATATGACCCCCACTCCAGTTAGAATAGCCATCATCAAAAAGACAAAAGATAACAAGTGCTGTGAGGATGTAGAAAGAAAAGAGACACTTGTATCCTGTTGGTGGCAATGTAAATTTAAACACTCATTGTGGAAAACACTGTGGCTGTTCTTCAAAATAAAAATAAATAAATAAACTAATTTACCACATTATACAATTGTCCCATTTTTGTGTCTTTAGCCAAGGGAAATGAAGCTGTCAGTGAGACACTGGACTTGAGTGTTTATCGCACCAGAATTCACAATAGCGAAGAAAAAAAGCAAGCAAGCAAAGACCCTCAAGTTCTCACGGATGGATAAAGGAAATGTGGTACATATACACAATGGAATACTATTCAGCCACAAAACGATGGAATTTTGTCAAATACAACACACAGATAGAACTGGAGGTCACGATGTTAAGTACAGTAACCAAGTACAGAAAGACAAGTACCCCATGATCTAACTCATGATGAGCCTAAGAAAGGTGATACAAGAAGCTAGGAGTATAATGGTGATTATAGTGGGCTGGGGAGGAAGGAGGAACGGGAAAAGTTATTTACCAGATGCTAACATGTAGTTATATGGAAGTACAAACTTCTGGTGTTCTCATGCATAAGGGTAATTATGGACAATGATAATATGCTATGTATTTTTCTTTTAAAAGCCAAAAATGTATTTTGGATGTTTTTACTACAACAAAATGATAAATCATTGAAGATAGAGATGAACTATAAAATTGGTTATACAATTTATCCATGTGTTAAAACATTACATGGTACTATTCATATATATGTATGTATGATTTTTATGGCTCAATTACAAATAAAAAATGATAAATGAGCAAAATACATTAAGGAAAAATAACTGAGCAAGGGAAAGGCACTTGGGTCACCATTAATGCGGTGCTTGGGAAGCCATACCCCATGGTTTGAGACTCAGCTTGCTTGCTTTGCTTCCAATTCAGCTTTTTGCTAATATGCACCCTGAGAGCCAATAGATAATAGCTCAAGTATTTGTGTCTCTGCCACTCATGTGGGAGACCTAGACAGAGTTCTAGGTTCCTGGTTTTGGACTAACGTAGCCCTGGCTATTGGGACCATTTAGAGAATGAATTAATGAATGGAAGACCTCTCTCTGCCTGTCTCTCTCTCCCCCTCTATCTCTCTCTCTGTGTGTCTTTGAAATAAAGTAAAAAATAAAAATAAATCTTAAAAATTGAATAGTATAATTAAAATTAATATTCTAAAGTTCAATAGATTCTTAAATATTACTTATTAATTAGCCTCATCGAAATAGTACGTTAATAAAAATATAGATTCAATTAAAAAGATAAACTTTTAAAATATAACAAATACTATATCACAGCAGAAAATAGAATTATCCACTATGAAATAAGCCCTGGTAACTGAACTGAAGTTCAAATTTCATACACACACACACACACACACACACATGCTTTGGACAGCCAGAAAAAAAAAGAGATTTAATACTTCTTTAAGGAGAAAAACTGAACTGACCTTTAACTTCTCCCCAGCAATACTCAATGAAGTAATGATAGTGAAAAACTGCCTGTATAATCCTCAAGGAAAAGAAAAGTGACCTAATAAATTTACAGCTAGCAAAACTACTGTTCAGACATGAATGCAAGTGGGACAAGAGAGTAATAGTTTGAACTTACAAGAAACCGGAATTCCTGGCAAGTTTATTTCAACAATAAGTTCTTCTGGAAGAAAATCTCAGAGAACACTAACAATCGATGAAGAGGAAAATAACAGATGAGCAGTCAAGTGATATTGAGTGTTCAGCTATGTATTGAGAATAAGGAGGGAGCAGGGTGGGGGCAGTTTACCTATAAGATAAGATGCCCATTTCCCACATTGGAGAGCCTGGATTTAAATCCCAGCTCTGGCTCCTCTTTCTAGTTTCCTACTAATACAGACCTTGGGAGGCAATGGAGATGGCTATAGCGACGGGGCCCTGTCACTCACATGGGGGTCCATAATTGTGTTCTTGGTTCCCTAGGCTGGCTGTCACAACAGCCAAAGAAATTTGAGGAGTGAATGAGTTAATGGACTCACTGGGAAAAGGTTTCAAGGACAGGCTGTCCTGGCAGGTCCTCCTTACCTCAAGGTACATTTTCTATGAGAGGTGGACACAAGTTCAAGACCTGGACTGCTTTGGGAATTCCTGTCCTATGTCAAGAAACTAAATTCCCAGAACATTCTGTAGTTGTATTGAGGACAAGCAAGAAGTGGCCAGAGCCAGTGGTGGTGAGAATTGATGGGTCCAAGGCCACCCACAGAAATGCCCGAAACTGATCTTTTCTTGAAGTGAGAAAATGCCAGGTAAAGATTTGATATAGTGAAACAAAATTTAGGATTCACTAATTAAATTTATCACTAGTTATGTAACAGTCACATGGTACTAGCAATCTTTGACCTAACAACAAGTTTTGGCTCACAGAGGTAATGAAAAAAAGATAATCTAATTTGAAGTTAATCCAATATAATAAACTGAAACATTTTACTACAATGCATAGTTCAAAGTAATAGAGGTATAGCTTTAATGATGCTTTGATATATACCATTTTGACTGTATATATTTATACATTCAAATATATATGTTTATGTATGGACTCTATTAAGGTTATTCTCAATTATAATGTGTATGCATGACCATATATGTATATGTTGTAGCTTGCTTTTGATTATTTCTTTTTTTAAGATTTATTTATTTCTTATTTGAAAAGCAGAGTTACAGAGAGGCAGAGAGAGAGAGAGAGAGGAAGGGAGAAAGAGAGAGAGAGAAAGTCTTCCATCTGCTGGTTCACTCCCCAAATGGCCACAATGGCCAGAGCTGGGCTGATCTGAAGCCAGGAACCAGGAGCTTCTTCCGGGTCTCCCACTCAGGTTCAGGGGCCCAAGCTCTTAGGCCACCTTCTACTGCTTTTCCAGGCCATAGCAAAGAGCTAGATCAGAAGTGGGGCAGCCAGGACTTTAACCAGCACCCATACTGGAAGCCAGCACTGTAGGTGGAGGCTTTACCTGCTATGCCACAGTGCTGGCCCCTTGATTATTTCTTGTTCATCGAGACTACCTTCAGTATCTGACATGGAATCTCAGTTGTCAGTCTTTTGTGTGTGTTTTCCTGCCTTCCGTCTATCAATATTCACTGTGCATTCTTACCTTTGTAATTTTGTACTCTATTAAAATTCAGCAAACTATTACAATTTAATATTCACAATTTGTTACAGTATGTCATTATTTAAATATCACATTTGCATAAAGAATAATTCTTTCCTCTATATATGTATGTTATGATCAGATTCGGTATATGTATAATATAATGTGCTTGGCTTTTTTATTATGTCCCCCAGATTTTATTTATAAATTGATGTATCATATATGATTAGGGTTTTTGTGCTGGCACAATTGGAGCTTTTCCTGGAAATTAGCTAAACCCCATTCCACTTCTGTACCAGTCAAACAAACTGGAATTCTATTTCTGAAAATCAAATTCTAATATACAACAAATTTATTGTACCATAGAATAAAATAAAAACAAATTAGAAAATTATCTTTCAAGAATTTCAAAGTAAACACTGTATACAATCTATATTAAAAATGATCATTTTAGAGTTTTTGCTAAAGCTTTTAAAATTATAAATGCAAATAATTTTCAAATGAAAATACGTACTTCTTTACTGGTATATTTCTCATAATGAATACTGTCAAAATTCTCTAGGAGTTTCTGAGCAGCATTAAAGATTATGGTCATCAATCTTGAAGATACCTTGATAATTTAATGTGCATGAATAAAATGGCCTAAAATTTCTTGTGGTAGAAGGAGGGGGTAAAACAATACTCAAAAAATCAAAGTTTTAATCTGCCTTTTTAACATGTTATGATTAGATATTCGGATAATAAGCTTTTCTTTTATCGAGTTGTAAAAATAGGAAATAATCTCACTATTTTAGTAAGTCATTTTTGAAGATATATTAACCCTTTAACTCCTGACAAGCACTGATCTATTTTCCATTTCTATAGAGCTGTCTTTCCGGAATTCCATATAAATGGAATTCTATGATCTGTGGCATGTTCAATCTGGCTGCTTTGACAAGCATTCCACATTCAGCCAAAGTAAAAAGCTTTCCGCATTCAGCCAAATTGTTATGAATCTATTTCTAGATGAACTATTGTTAACAGCGTTGACATTTCAGGAAAAGATGTAAAAGGTAAATTCTCTAAACAAAGAATGTTATCTCTTTTGTTCACTTCCGATTCCTTTTTCTGTGTCTAAGAATCTAATACTAGGAACACAATGCAAGTTTGTTGAATTAATTGATGAACCAGGAAAGCTCATAAGATCCTAAGGAAATAGAAATCAAGACTCAAGTACTATAAACTAATCCCCACTAAAGTCTTACATATGGTTTTTATTTTTGTTTTCTATATCAAAGTCAAGTCTACAAAACATACTTACATTTAAGAGAACCCTGAACACAGCGCAATTTTCCCATTTACCAATGAAAGACACCATAAGCACACTCTCAGCCAGTTGGAATTTATCAGTTTGCAGAGATACAAATTAAACATTAAAAGGTCTATTTATGAAATGTATCTAAATTATTGGTTATGTTCACAAAAATCAATAATTGGAATTGATTGTAAAAATGTTTAAGCCTTAATCAACCACCTAACGGCGACAGCACTCCGGGTTCTATTCCCGGTCGGGGCGCCGGATTCTGTCCCAGTTGCCCCTCTTCCAGGCCAGCTCTCTGCTGTGGCCAGGGAGAGCAGTGGAGGATGGCCCAGGTGCTTGGGCCCTGCACCCCATGGGAGACCAGGAGAAGCACCTGGCTCCTGGCTTCAGAACAGCACGGTGTGCTGGCCGCAGCGTGCCAGCTGTGGCGGCCATTGGAGGGTGAACCAATGGCAAAAGGAAAACCTTTCTCTCTGTCTCTCTCTCTCTCACTATCCACTCTGCCTGTCAAAAAAAAAAAAAAAGTGTAAGCCTTTAAAATTTTAAACCTTAAAAACTTTATAAAAATGTTTAAACCTTTCACGTAAACTTTAAAATGATCTTATTCAACATCGAATAGCATCGTTCTTAGCCACACATCCTTTATTTCTGATGTGTATGAGATGGTGCAATTTTGTCCCATACTTAGGCAGTCTCCTTTGACTTTGGTCAGAGCATCATCATCTTAACACTTTTTGCATATATATTTTTTAAAGATTTATTTATTTATATGAAAGGCAGAGTTACCAAGAGTCAGAGACAGAGAGAGAGAAAGGTCTTCTTTCTACTGGTTCACTCTCTAGATGGCCGAAACGGTTGGAGCTGCACCAATCTGAAGCCAGGAGCCCCGAGTTTCCTCCAGGTCTCTCACACAGGTACAAGGGCCCAAGGGCCTGGGCCATCTTCCATTACTTTCCCAGGCCATAGCGACAGCTGGATCGGAAGTGGAGCAGCTGGGACTCAAACTGATACCTATATGGGATGCTGGCACTGCAGCCGCTGGCTTTACCTGTATGCCAGAGCGCCGGCCATTCTTTGCATATTTATTTAGAACAACTCTTCTCCCTCCTCCCCTACTTATAGCAATTGTTTCTACTCTTTTCAGTGAGGTTGTCTTCCACACATGCAACACAGTTGCATCCTTCTGTCCAGTCTGCCTGCCATCCCAGGATACAGAGATTCTGGATGATTATCGTTTTCAGTGTGCATGCAGTAAGTCACTGTTTGTGGTAAGTCTTATGTAGCATGACAAAGGCATAGAGTTCTGCCTCCATCACTCCAGTACTGTCTGCATCAAGTTCTTCATGGTGGAAGTTCCTGTGTCCTATCTGTATTCAAGTGCTCTTCCCTCTGACGCCTGACAACCAATGATCTATTTTCCATTTATATAGATGTGTCTTTCCAGAATTTCATATAACTAGAATTAATGATATGCAGCTTGTTGAATCTGGCTGCTTTGACCTAATAAAAACATTCCACATTCAGCCATATGGTTATTGGAGTCTAGAGGTCATCCCTTTAAAACCGAGCAGTATTGCATTGCGTGGACGGTGTTGGGTGTTGAGTTATAGTACTCATTGTGGTTGTTTCATTTTTGGCAATGCTGAATGAAGCTACTAAAAAAATCCACATGTAGGATTTATGTGATTTATGTTTAAAAATTTAGTTGTGGGTAGACGGCAGGTTTTGTGGCACAGAGAGTTAAGCAGCCACTTGGGGTATCTGCATTCTATATAACAGTGCCTGGATTCGAGTCATTCAGTTCTGAATAAGCTTCCACCTAAAGTACACCCTGGAAAGCAGCAGTGATGGCCCAAATACTTGAGTTCCTGTTACCAATATGGGAGATGTGGGAGACGTAGAAGGAGTTCCTGGCTCCTGGCTTCAGGCTGGACCAATCCTGGCTTATGTAGGCATTTGGGGAATGAACCAGAAGACAGAAAAAACCTCTCTCTCTCCCTCTCTCTATTTCTCTCTTGCCTTTCCAATAAATAAAATTAATAAGTTAACATTAAAATAAAGTTTACTAGGGTAAATGCTTAGGAACCTGATTGCTTAGGTATATATGATTATTTTTGAGTTTATAAAAAACCTTTTATGATGAAAATTCTAAGCAAATTGGGTATAGAAGGAACATTCCTTAGCACAATCAAGGCAATTTATGAACAACCCATGACCAGCATCATATTGAATGGGGAAAAGTTGGAAGCATTTCCACTGAGATCTGGTACCAGACAGGGATGCCCACACTCACCATTGCTATTCAAAATAGTACTGGAAGTCTTAACCAGAGCCATTAGGCAAGAAAAAGAAATTAAAGGGATACAAATTGGGAAGGAAGAACTCAAACTATCCCTCTTTGCAGATGACATGATTCTTTATTTAGGGATCCAAAGAACTCTACTAAGAGACTATTGGAACTCATAGAAGAGTTTGGCAAAGTAGCAGGATATAAAATCAATGCACAAAAATCAACAGCCTTGTATACACAGACGATGCCACAGCTGGGGAAGAACTTCTAAGATCAATCCATTCACAATAGCTACAAAAAAATCCAATACCTTGGAATAAACTTAACCAAGGATGTCAAAGATCTGTACAATGAGAATTACAAAACCTTAAAAAGAAAGAAATAGAAGAGGATACCAAGAAATGGAAAAATCTTCCATGCTCATGGATTGGAAGAATCAATATCGTCAACATTTCCATTCTCCCAAAAGCAATTTATAGATTCATGCAATACCAATCAAAATACCAAAGACATTCTTCTCAGATCTGGAAAAAAATGATGCTGAAATTCATATGGAGGCACAGGAGAACTCGAATAGCTAAAGCAATCTTGTACAACAAAAACAAAGCTGGAGGCATCACAATACCAGATTTCAAGACATACTACAGGGCAGTTGTAATCAAAACAGCATGGTACTGGTATAGAAACAGATGCACAGACCAATAGAACAGAATAGAAACACCAGAAGCCAATCCAAACATCTACAGCCAACTAATATTTGATCAAGGATCTAAAACCAATTCTTGGAGTAAGGACATATTCAACAAATGGTGCTGGGAAAATTGGATTTCCACATGCAGAAGCATGAAGCAAGACCCCTACCTTACACCTTACACAACAATCCACTCAACATGGATTAAAGATCTAAATCTACAACCCGACACCATCAAATTATTAGAGAACATTGGAGAAACCCTGCAAGATATAGGCACAGGCAAGGACTTCTTAGAAAAGACCCCAGAGGCACAGGCAGTCAAAGCCAGAATTAACAAATGGAATGATTTCAAATTGAGAAGTTTCTATACTGCAAAAGAAAAAAAAAATACTATCAAGCCACCTTCCAAACTGGCTATAACGTGTAATCCCCATGATTATAAAAAAGCATATTTATTGTACCACCTCTTTATTATCATTTCATATTGCTTGAAAATTTTGGATAAATTGTGAATGTTTGGCCTGAGGTAGCTGGTAAGACTCAAGAATACTCTTGATGGACAGTTGGTAACTGCCAAGTAGCAGTGTGTAATGTCTTTCGGCTTACATCCTAGGTAAAATTCATGTCCCTGAGAGTAAACTTATCTTTGTCAAAATAATAACTTCTTTGTTGTGGCAATTGTGGCTGTTTTACATAAATATGAAAATATAGATGAAATCTCTCATATTTCACTTTTAAAAGGGGAAAGAGCCATCTCATGTTACTAAAAGTACAATCACACACACAAATCATAGTAAAATCCTGGATGCTTAACATTTTAGTTCTTTAAGATTCAGTGTCTCAAATAAGGAACAGTAGGTGGGTTCCTCAATATCGGCTTTACCCTGTGGAATTAGTGTTGCCCTGAATTAGCTACAACCTCTCTGCCTGCCCTTTAAAAGCTTCTGTTTGATCATTAATAAATGAACTTGTTCACCGAAACTTGTCTCCAGTGTTCAGATCAGCTCAGCTCCGGCTGTTGCAGCCATTTGGGGAGTGAACCAGAGGATGGAAGACCTCTCTCTCTCTCTCTTTCTCTCTCTCTCTCTACTCTGTCTCTCAAATAAATAAGTAAATAAAATCTTTAAAAAAGAGAGAATCTGGGATAATGTGGAGTGAGACATGTCAATCAAGTCAGGGTGTGTTAGAAGTATGAGTATTTGAGAAATAATAGTTTTGGATTACTGAACAAGGCTAAGGAGGAATCTTGCAGGACATTTTAACAAAACATTTTTAGGTTTGATATCAATCAGGATAAATTAGTTTATCACAATACTGCTGGAGATAGGGAGAATGTACTGTCACAGAAGATGGGAAACTGTATCACATCATTTATTTTTAAACACGAATGGGCAAAGGCAAACCAAAGGTTCAACTACAAAAAATAAAAAGATGAGGAGTCAGAATGTTAGGTTGGATACTAATTGGAAGAAGATGGCTATGACATGGGTGAGTATTTGAATGTTATTCTAGGTTTCAATGATAAGTCTTTCGGGAGGTTTTAATAAGATTTATTTTTAAGTGGAGATTACTTTGAAAAAGGTAAACTCTGGAGTGTGAACTAACCTTGAAAATATGCATATATAAAAATAAATATTGGGGCCTGTGCTGTGGCTTAGCGGGTAAAGCAGCCGCCTCCAGTGCCAGCATCCATACAGGCAGTGGTTCGAATTCCAGCTGCTCTACTTCCAATCCAGCTCTCTGCTGTGGACTGGGAAAGCAGTGGAAGATGTCCCAAGTCCTTGGGCCCCTGCACCCACATGGGAGACCTGGAAGAAGCTCCTGGCTCCTGGCTTCATATAGGTGCAGCTCCAACCCATTGCAGCCAACTGGGGAGTAAACCAGCAGATGAAAGACCTCTCTCTCTCTGCCTTTCCTTCTCTCTCTGTAACTCTGCCTTTCAAACAAATAAATAAATCTTTAAAAAGTAAATAAATGTTAGTTGTTTGTGAGGATCTTTGAGCAGCGGCTCCATCACTTCCGACTGTCTCAGGCTCCGTGTTAGCAGGGCATTTACAGCTTACGAAGAAAACTGCATGTAGGATGACTTGCTCTCAGTACTAAATTATCTGACTTTCTAAATTTTTGTAAAGTTTAATTTTCTCCCCTCCATGTACAGTTCAAACACATTCAACCACCATCTGCTACATTTTAATCAATCAATAAATTTTTGACAAATTTTCATGTTTCCAAGCATAACTTATTAACACATTAACTTAAATAAAATTGAAAATCATCTCAATTTATTTTCAAAAATACTACACATGCAAGTAGAAAACACAGCCATGTTTAGCCATAATCCACTCAAAGCCACAAATCACAATGGTTTGTCAAAGAAGTTTATACATATAAATTTTTTGAGAAATACAAAAAGTCTCTTAAAACCTTCTTCATTAGATATCTGAATTCATTTCCTAAAATAAAGCCACAGTGCACAAAATGTCATAACTACTTCACAAAATAAGATTTCTATCATCCTAACATTGATGAAGTGTAGTCAATAGTAAATATCATTTTTGAAACTATGACTTGTGGGCCAGCGCCGCAGCTCACTAGGTTAATCCTCCGCTTTGCGGAGCCAGCACACCGGGTTCTAGTCCCGGTCGGGGCACCGGATTCTGTCCCGGTTGCCCCTCTTCCAGGCCAGCTCTCTGCTGTGGCCAGGGAGGGCAGTGGAGGATGGCCCAAGTGCTTGGGCCCTGCACCCCATGGGAGACCAGGAGAAGCACCTGGCTCCTGCCATCGGATCAGCGTGGTGCGCCGGCCGCGGCGGCCATTGGGGGGTGAACCAATGGCAAAAGGAAGACCTTTCTCTCTGTCTCTCTCTCTCACTATCCACTCTGCCTGTCAAAAAAAAAAAAAAAAAAAAAAAAAAAAAAAAAAAAAAGAAACTAAAACTTGTATAACTTATTCACTTACTTCAAATGGTTAAAATGCTCTGAATCTTGTTTTCTAAAAATGTTTGAGTTTTGTTTTTTCTGCTAAGTGCTTTAAATTGAGAGACAGAACATTACAAGAATTTGAAGAGCTCCATTGAGTAGGTAACTATAAAGACAGAAAAATGTTAACAAATTCAATTAAATGAAAACTTAACTGCAACAGCACTTAGTAAATTACAACATCACCCTAACTTATTTTAAAAGTCTGAATCATCTCAGATTTCATTTCCAAAGTTATTGATGTTATCATCTAAGAAAGAAGCACAAATTGCGTATGTTCCTTCCTGGAGAACTACCCTACTTCACTGCCACACTTGATTGTGATCCTATAAATGTGGACTGGATCCTTAGTAAATACATTTCACTAAAATACATAGCTGTGAATGTACTATTGCTTCATGTTAACAAACACAAAATTAGACAGGCAATCATTTATAAAAATGAGAAATACATTCAACCATATTCTACATATTTATTTAGGTTCACTGTATGAGGTACTTGCTCCAACTCTTTAGAAAATAACCCATACCAGCAAAAATGTGATAATCTCACTATAATCCAAATTAAAGAGTTTGACAAAATATCTTTGTTAAGAAAAAAGTTAAGGCAGATGACTTTTACTACCTTTACTACTCATGTTAAGTAGAACAGCTTATGTGGAATGAAATTTGGATCTCTTGACTTAAATTTCAAATAATAAGGTATTTAAAAAATTAAAGAGAAAATTTTAAAATGTTTATTTTGGTACAGAAAGAATTGAAATGCATACATACTTTTTTTCATCATTTGCTTTTCCCAAGAACTTTTGAATATTTCTCATATGCATGAATTTCAAGTCTTTCGCACTAAAACAAATATCTTTTAATTTTATTTTCCCAAAAACTGTGTGAACTATCCTTGTATTATTCTAGATGCTAATAACTGATGTCTATAAATAACAATATGCCCCACATATACATCTCTTCCCAAAAGTATGCAAATTCTACAAGGAGATGAAATTTAAGCGAGAATATAGGTGCAACAGGAGAGGGTTCATTGAATCCCAATTCAATGCTCTTCTATTTTTGTTCCCGTAACATCAGTGCATGATGATGCTATTTACATAGATTCGTAAAATATAATGGCTGTGATTAGCTATCTGTATGCATAATTCATGAAGACAAGTGGCAAACATTCCTGGCACATGAGGCAAATCTACTTTTCATTTGCACTTTTTTCAATGACTATTCTGAAAAGATTTTTAATTTTGTTTGTCTGATGTTTCAAAAGAATAAAATTTTATATTTACATGCCATTAACAATATGTGCTATTATTGAAGCAATTTACTTCCTTACAGGAACTGCCATCTAAGAAGTTCAGAGATATACTTATAATGGTTCATTATCTCCAGAGTGTGGAAAACTCATCAAAGGGCAAATGTCAGGTAACTTTTCTGATGATCCACATACGGCAATTTTAAGTGGCTAACAGTTCTTTGAAAAGATTCAATGTGAGTAACAGCTTGCCAAATCAGTTCAACTAGCATAGGTCAGTCTCTGAACAATTTCCTTAGAACTTTCAAACAGGATGAAATGTCATCATTCTTGAATTTGTATCTTTTGAATGATTACAATATTACAGATTTTAAAATCACCGTGGTGGAGATGAATCTACTTGAATAATCTAATCACAATCATAACATTTTAAAGCAGCCAAATAGGAGTGTCACTTTTAAGTGAAAGCAACTTTGTGAAATAGCCTGAAAATGTTTTTGTAAGGTTGGTGTACATAGGTCGGCACGAGGTGATCAGGGTCTCCTAGGAGACTGGTTTCCGGGGTAGATTGGAAGCATGGCTATAGGGAGCAAAATCTCAAGCAATTAGCTTTTGATATGTTTGCACAGGGAGCAGGGAGAGGAAGGAGCTACAGTTTATTATGAAAGTTCTGATTGTGGGTAGATGAAATGAGGAATTAGGTTTGAAGAGTTTATTAAGAGATAAGAAGCCCAAAACACCCATCACCTACCTGTTTAATTCATGTTTATCTCTGTACTGCTAATTAAGAGAGCTGCTGTTCTCTGATTCAGTGTGATAAACTATTTTTATTTTTTCTTTCTGATAAGCAGCCATGGAGATAATATCTGAATGACAAATTAATAAGTCTTCCTCTTAAAGCTGTTAAAAGTTATGCGCTGTAAATGGGAGCTCATCTTTGAAAATCAGGCCTTATAACTATTCAAAATCAGTTACACGCCATCAACAAATTCTGTTACTTTTCTTTGTGTTTGAGCTCTTCTTAAAGCTCTTTTTGATGTCTGCACACAGCACAACACAGTGACAGCAGGGAAGATGAAAAATGGAACTGTGTTACTTACACACAGATATAAGAGAAAACTCCCAGGCAGGTCCCAAGATGAAGGGGGTAGGGTAGAAGCAGAGACAGAACAACAGCCAGCTGGGGTTGTGCAGTCGGATTACTCCTGGCAAATGAGG
Source organism: Oryctolagus cuniculus (assembly GCF_051225735.1). NCBI lineage: Eukaryota > Metazoa > Chordata > Mammalia > Lagomorpha > Leporidae > Oryctolagus > Oryctolagus cuniculus. The sequence goes on along the minus strand of NC_142879.1, from coordinate 5,310,493 downwards.
TGGGGATTGTGTGGCTTCACAGGCTCACTATGTGGCTGCTTTGAATAGAGTTGAGACTCCAGGTGCAATGAGCTCTGTTTCCAGTTGGAAGTAACCTGGCCTGGAGTGATGAGCACATGTACACAGTGGCCCCAGAGTGGAGCACTGACCACTGAAAGAGAAGTGGTTGGAGTTCAGACTTACTCAACTGCTCAGAAAGGGCAAATAACCAACAATATTATCATACGTCTTACACTGAATGATTATGCTAACAAACGGATAGACAGCAGCATCTAATTTAAAATGCTGAAAATAGATTACACAGATTAAAAAAGTATTGGATTGGAAGCGATTTGACAGAATGTAAATGGAATCTCAGAACTGAAAAATAATATGTATGCTTTGATGTGAGGAAGTTATTGAATTATAGATTTCCCCTTTTCAAGTAAAAGAAACACAATAATGTCATAATAACACACAACTATTCACAGCAAGTAACACGAATCCAAATTTTTTTTTAAATGTTATATACTTCTCACATTATAAAACATTGTGAAGCTAAAATTGAGCTGCTTTAACCTGACTTGAGCAGAGGTGAACTATGAGGGAATTTTTAAAAGTATATAGATAAACTGAATTAAAAGATATCAAGAAATTCCAACAAAACAAACAACCCACTTAAAAGATGGGCCAAGGACTTAAATAGATATTTTTCAAAAGAGGAAATCCAAATGGCCGACAGACACATGAAAAAATGTTCAGGATCACTAGCCAACAGGGAAATGCAAATCAAAACCACAATGAAGTTTCACCTCATCCCAGTTAGAATGGCTTACACGCAGAAATCTACCAACAACAGATGCTGCCGAGGTTATGAGTAAAAAGGTATCCTAACCCACTGTTGGTGGGAATGTAAACTGGAAAAGCCACTATGGAAGTCAGTTTGAAGATTGCTCAGAAATCTGAATAAAGCCCTACCATACGACTCAGCCATCCCACTTCTCGAATTTACCCAAGGGAAATTAAATTGGCAAATAAAAGAGCTATTTGCATCTCCATGTTTATTGCAGCACAACTCACAATAGCTAAGACATGAATCCACCTAAATGCCAATCAACGGAAGACTGGATAAAGAAATTATGGGATATGTACTCTATGGAATACTACACAGCAGTAAAAAAAAAAAAATAAAATCCAGTCCTTTGCAGCAAAATGGAAGAATCTGGAAAACATGATACTTAGTAAAATAAGCACGTCCCAAAGGGACAAACATCATATGTTCTCCCCGATCTGTGACAGCTAATTGAGCAACAAAAAGGAAACTTATAGAAGTGAAACTGACACTATGAGAAGCAATGACTTGTTCAGCCCTTGTCCTGACTGTTGAGGAATAGCTTAATATTTTATTCTTTTTAGTATTTTCTTTTTCTACTTAATACTGTTGGTTGAACTCTTTACTTAACACAATATTATTCTTAAGTGTTTAAATCAAATTTAAAATTGATCCCTATTAAAAATAAGAGTGGGAGTAAGAGAGGGAGGAGATACACAGTTCAGCATATGTTTCCATGAACTTACACCCAAGGGTAAAGCTAAAAATTTGCCATAAGACTCCAAATACCATTAAGTTGTCAAAAACTAACGCCATTGTACATGTTAAAGTGATCATATTAAGTGTATAACTGATACTAGCTAGGAATAAGTGTCAAAGGGATCACATAAATAAGACCAAATGTCTGGTAATAACAATTCCCAACACGGGAAGCAGGCCACACAGCAGACTCATAGAATGACAAATGCCTTAAATAGCACTCTTACCTCAGAATCAGCCCTTAAGTCTTTCGGATCTGGCTAAAAATCCCATGAGAGAATTTCAGGCATAGAAATCCAAGACACTGTGGCAAAAAAGTGATCTACAAGATTGATCTCTGTGAGTGAGATCCCAGTGGAAAGAAGGTGCCGTCAAAAAAAGGATGTACTTTTCTATGCAGGGAGGAGAGCACTTGTACTTTGCTTCCATAGCCTTGGAAACTCGTGACAAAATCCTCAGGTGATCACTGATGTCATAAATAAGAGTGCCAATTGTTAAATCAACAACAACAGTCACTGTGCTCTTGCTCCCCATGTAGGACCTCTGTCCTTAATGAGTTATACTATGAGAATTAACAATAAAACTTGTCATCAAACTGCACTTTATACTTTGTGTGTATGTGTGGGTGCAAATTGTTGAACTATTTACTTAGTGTAGAGTTGATCTTCTGTATATAAAGATAATTAAAAAGGAATCTTTATGAAGAATGGGATGGGAGAGGGTGTAGGAGCTGGGACAGTTTGGGAGTGGAAGGAGAGGTATGGGGGGGAAGAACCACTATAAATCAAAATTTGTGCCTATGAAATTTAAATTTATTAAATAAAAGCTTTCAAAAAATGTGACTTTTTACAACCCCTTATATTCAATGAGGAGTATAATCTTAAAATTAAAATTAACCATTAGTTTGTTTTTTTGACAGAGTGGACAGTGAGAGAGACAGAGAGAAAGATCTTCCTTTTTCCATAGGTTCACCACCCAATGGCCACTGCGGCCAGCGCACCGTGCTGATCCACAGCCAGGAGCCAGGTGCTTCTCCTGGTCTCCCATGCGGGTGCAGGACCCAAGCACCTGGGCCATCCTCCACTGCACTCCCGGGCCACAGCAGAGAGATGGACAGGAAGAGGAGCAACTGGGACAGAATCTGGTGCCCCGACCAGGACTAGAACCCTGTGTGCCAGCGCCGCAGGTGGAGGATTAGCCTATTGAGCCGTGGTGCCGGCCAACCATTAGTACTAACTACTTGTTTTAGTTCAACTTAATTTACATATATTTATTTCTATTAAAATGCATACATTTGAGATGCAACCTCAACGAATTTTAATAAATTCACGTATCCATGCAAATAGTACAACACTGAGATGTAGAGCACTCCATCATCACCCCCGAAAGTTGTCTGTACACTTCAGTCCAACTCTCCATCTCCAGCCCCAGGTTCACTATACATGAGATTTTTCCAGATTTTATATGAATGGAATAATTCAGCAATTCTCTTCAATGTCAATTATGACACTCATTTTGGTTTTAAGGATAATTCATGTTGTTGTAATTAGGAAATGAGTAAGGTTTTTTGTTTTACTGAGTAGATGCCATTGATTGGTTATACCATAATTGTTATATTCATTTGCCTAATTGAGATGGCCTCAGGTTTTTGGCTATTATGAATGAAGTACATGCCAGCCTTTGGGTATAAGTTGTGTATTCAGTAATTCTTATATATATGAAAGCATTTTCTAATGGGTTTAGCTTGCATTCCTAGATGGCTTATGACATTGCACATCTTTTCAGGGGCTTTTTAGTTATTACCATTTCTTTTCTTGTATAATTTATACTCAAATATTTTACACACTTTGTGTGTCTATGCTACTTATTAAGAGTTCTCTCTGCATTCTGAAAATAAATCTTATTTAAAATATATTTTGCAAGGTGTTTTTTTTTTCTGTCAGTCTGTGGTTGGCATTGAATTCTCCTAATTCTTTCTAAGAACGGATTTTTAGTTTATTATTTGTTATTTTAGTGTCTGAGTTTTTGCATCTTACGAAATCTTTTCTCCTCCTCCAAGATGAGAAATGTTTACTTTCAGAAATAGAACAGATTTTTCCTTAACATTTAAGCATATATCTATCTAAAAATTACCTGGATCTGTTTACACATGCAAAAATTATATAGCTAAATTATTCTGAAATGTATAAAAGTATTGGACATGAACCAGAACTTGATAAATTTGTAAAGATGAAAATTTATACTATTTTTTTCTTCATACTATTTGTTCAACTCTTTTACTGAGTGCAGGGTTAATTTTATAATCATTAAGTAAACTTAAAACTTAAAGTAGACCTTTATAAAAATTAAGATTTGAAATGGGAGAGGGAAGAGGTAGAAGGGTTGGAGCATGGGCAGGAGGGAGAGCAAGGTGGGAAGAATCACTAAGTTCCTAAGTCTGTATATATGAAATACATGAAACTTGAATAACTTAAGTAAGAATAAAAATGAAAATATTCACTAACACTAGGGTCATTTTCACCTTTCAATATTGGCCATAGTGATTGAGAACAATTGCAAATTTTGAATGAAAGGAAAGCCAACAGCTGAACTTGTTTGCAGATCCAGCAACATACACTCACTGCTAAACGAAGTGAAGGTGCCCAGGTACCGTGAACTGCACTACCGTGGATCTGGCATGTTTTCCGCACTAGACCACAACGGTCTGATGAAGGCAAATCATCAGAATGCTGAGGTCACGTTCGTTTCTAATTAATCTCCACATCAGGGAAGTTTTAGAGTCTTGACTTCCCTGAAGGTTTGTGCTACAGCAGCAAGTAATAATAAAACTAGACATCTTCAGGGACTTGGAGGGGAATTACTCACTCAGTTGTCAAACACTGCAGCATGGAGTTGGGCAGCTTAAACCCCAAGTGGTGATTTCATAGAGACAGTCCCCAAATAAAATTTTGTCCAGAAAGATTTCCTTATCTTTAAATAAGCAAAACAATTTTGAGGCTAAATAACATTTCTAAAGCTTTAAACAGAATCATTTTATGAAACATAAAATGATGAATGGTTCTAGATTTTCAGAAAGGTTTCAGTGAAACCTTTCTGGCATCTATAGAAAATCATTGCAAAAAGGAGCATGTGAGATAAAAAAGGGAGAATGCATCCTCGTAGCTGTGAAAGGAAAAAATTATGGAAAATGAAATAGTTTCCTATGGGGACTGATGAATGCACAATTTTGAAACCATGCTGTTTCTAAGATATTAAAACTAAATATAGTACATCTGCTCTATGGCACCAGAGATAATATATCACGGTGTGTAGTTGCACAATGATTATGCACATTCAGCTGATTTTTTTCTGGATATTGCTATTCCTTTGCTTGTTTCATTATCTCAGAGCAGAAAAGTGTTCTTTTAAAGAACCAGTTTTCAAAAACAGCAAAGCAATCCAGGTGACAGAATAATGAAAACTGTAGCAAAATAAAAACTCCATTTTGGAAGGTGGGCTGCTCTTTGGACCAAAGACTGATTATGTTGGGGATGACTAAGTACTCCAGGGTAACACACTCCAAGGCCAAGGTACATCCAAGCCATACACCCACCAGGTCATCCATATGATATAAAGTCTGCATAATGTAAGAGAAACCCCTACATAAAACACTTACCTATGATAAATCAATACACCAACAGCAGACAGGAGAAGGAAGAAAGATGTTACAGTCACATGCAATCAAGGAAAGAGAGATAACAAAGAATTACTTAATTTCATGATACTATGTCATTGCACTCTGCCATGAAACCATCAACTGCTCAAAATACTACTGTGAAAACTTTCTGAAATGAAATATTTCTTTTCCTTTATCACCCATTAAAATTTCATAACAGGAGAATATTCTCTAACTTAAAACAAGGAGATGAAAAATACTCCAAGCACTTAATCACAATAACCAATTTATTTTTAAGTAAAAATAAATGCATAAGTGGGAAGTTAGGAATGGGAACACCACCAATTAACTTCAATAAAATATACAGTTTTCAGCGTTCTCTTACTGCAGTGCATATATCCAAGCAAGGAAATTTAGATTTCTGTGATCACGGACAGCGGAGTATTATTAATGTGTTTTCCTGTTTCTTGGTCTCTTCCGTGAAATAGAATTCAAGACTCATGCTGCGACTGTGCAATATTGTTCCCTGCAAGAAGAGACTTTGTTCTACCTCAGAGGCAATATGTTTTTATGCTTAATTTTTCCCTGGGTAACCACAATGCTTGTTTATGCCCTTAAAATGCCTTTCAAAGGAATTGATTTCCCTGAAATATCAATAAATTCTGCTTCAAGGATCTAATTCTCTCAGTTATGAGTTGAGAAAAAAATTACATTTGCTCTCTCCTATGTTTATTAATTGTGATTACACAGTAGAATTTAATCACACATGTAAAAATATACATATATATCTTTTTCATATTTTCAGCTTTACTTAATTATATGATTTTATTTAAAATGTTATCATGAGCATCAGATCAGTTTAGCCTTAAGTATAGTAAAGGATTTTACATTTACACTGTAAAAGCTTAATAAACTGAATTTTATCTTCTGAGCAAATAGACAGTGTCAGTCACTAGTTGCTAAGATCATTGGTGTACTGTGTGTCATAGTTCACAAAATAATGGGGCAATGTGAATAAGTCAGCCTATATTTCAGAGTAAGTAACATAATTAAAGTGTCGGTATTTTGCTTATGAAGATAAAGAAATTGAGTTTGTATGTATATTGACGTAAATCTGCCTACCTCGGGTCAAAAGGATCATTAAATATTTAGATATTTAGTAATAGTGGAAAAAAGATAAATGCTTAGGAAATTCTACATAGAAGGAATTTCCTTCCATTCAGAGAAAATATTCTGAGCTAATTTTTAAATTGCTATTTTGTTATTTGTAATGTGTTCAGTAACCACCAGAATATTAAATGTTTTCAAAACTGTTTTGTCAAAAATGTATATGTTCACAAAAATTAAAGATGCTATTTCAAATATTTAATTTAAAATACATAATAATTTTAGATGTAACCACCAATGATCCACTATTGAATAGTGTACCAAGCATCTCTCTTCTCTACATACTCACATAAAACCAATAACAAATACACATTTATGAAATTCATTTTCAAAAACTGATCAAGTAATCACTTTTCTATGGTTATTTTCCATATCAACATATTTTATGCATAATTATTGGTATTGTTTAATAATGCTCATTAGGGGTCAGTGTTAGTATACAACAGTTTAAGCCCCTACATGGAATGCCAGCATCCCATGTCAAAGTCACTGTTAGAATCCCAACTGCTCTGTTTCTGATTCAGCTTCCTGCTAATGTGCTTAGGACCACAGCTGAAAGATAACCCAACTACTTGAGCCCCTAGTTCCCATGTGGGGGATCAAGATGGATTTTTTGACTCCTGGCTTTGGTCTGGACGAGTCCTGGCAGTTGTAGCCATTTATGGAGTGAACAGCAGATGGAAGATCTCTATCTCCTTCTTTTGTATTTGTGTGTGTCTGTCTCTACCTCTCCATCCCAGTTGCTTTGCCATTCATTTTTATCAAATGCATATATTATAAATAATACCCAATAGAATATATTTATAGGGTTTTCTTAATCTCCTTTTGGTAAGCATTATTTTCTGCAATATTTGCTATATAAGTATTTGAAAATAATAATAATTATTGAGGACCTCAGCTTAACAGAATGAGCCACAATGCTGGTTCCCATACATATGCCTTCTATGGAGAAAGATTTGTTCAAGCTCCTTTGCCTAGTTAAAAGCAAACCTGAGAAAGAAGAAGTTGGATACATTATACATCATAATTTTGAATGCATTACAATGATGTAGTAATTAAAACAAGATGACATTGGCATACTACAGACCCATGGTCTAATGAAACAGAATGGGGGCACAGAAGTAATCCCATACATGTACAATCAACGGCTATTCTGCAACAGTGCTAAGATATAACAAAGGAGAAAAGAGAGTACCATTTTAAAATGATGTTGATTAATAGAGTACCTAAAATGCAATGCATCCGAGTGAAATAGACATTTTGAGATTTGATGATTATTTATAGCTCTTGTTTCTTCCATTGAGGAACAGCATTGTTCGCTTGTTTCTTTTTTCTTCATACTAATTGTTGAGCCCTTTTACTAAGTGTAAAGTTAACTATACGATCATAAAGTAAACTGAACATAGATCTTTGTAAAAATTAATCATAGGAATGTGAGAGGGAAGAGGAGGAAGGGATGGGGGAGGTGTCACTATGTTCCTAAACCTGTATAAATGAAATACATGCAACTTGTAGAACTTAAATAAAGTTTTAGAAAATAATGATGTTGAACAACTCCATATCCACAAGCAGAAGAGTGAAATTAGAAACTGATATTTTACCATATACAAAGATCAACTTAAAATGTATTAAATGTTTAAACTTAAGACATAGAACCATAAAACTCCTGGAAGAAACCACAACATAAAAGCTTCTTAACATTGGTCTAGGGAGTGATTTCCTGGGTGCAACAAGAGATGCAGTAACAGACAAAAGAAATTCCATCAAACGAAAGTGTTTCTGCACGGCAGAGGAAACTGAATGGTGGAAAGTATTTTCCAGTATATATGGGATAAAAGGTTAATATCTAAACATATATAAAATACTGCTACAATTCAATAAAAGTACTCAAATAACTCCACCTCTTGATGATAAAGTTTCATGATATCCATGGCTATTTTGCAACCATCGGGCATATATTTTCATATATATTCAAATACATATTCACATGCTGTACAATTAGATTAATTTTCTTAGGTTACATTCTATCATCTTGTGGCTTGTGACTATATTATTTCTTTTAAACTTTTTGACTCACTTCAAGAAAAAAAGAAGAGATAATGCCAGTTGTCCATTTTATAAGTGTATTATATAAATACTCTTTTTCAGTCTGAAAAATGAATATATTTCTTTCATTGGATGCTCATATTTTATATGAACTTAATTTCCTCCTGAAATAAATTGTAGGGCTGGCTTTGTAGCCTAGCAGATAAAACTGCCACCTGTGATGCAAGCATCCCATATGGGCACCAGTTTGTGTCACTGAGGCTGTTCCACTTCTGATCCAGCTCCCTGCCTATGGCCTGAGGAAAGTAGCAGAAGATGATCCAAGGACTTGGGCCCCTGCCAACCATGTGGAAGACCTAGAAGAAGGTCCTGGCTATTGGCTATTGTAGGCATCTTGGGAGTGAACCAGGGGATGAAAGATCTGTCTCTCTCTCTGTATCTGTCCCCCTCCTTCTCTCTCTGTAACTCCGACTTTCAGATAAATAACTGTTGAAACAAATAAATTGTAAAAAGTAAATAGCGACATATTTTAACACTTCAAAACTTCTGTTCTTAAGTGGAACATGAATAAACACAAAACAGACCTAATCAAATTTCCCAGAAGCAAAATCCATATACTTTGCTTTGTAGTACTACTTCAAAATTGAGACAGCACTTCTAGTGCATCTGGGAAAGAGTTATCTGGATACCACCAAGGCTTTGAATATCCATATAAAGAGATTAACATCTGAATTCTATCAGTGTCAGGTGTGTCTGAACCGGCTCCGCTGATAGTATACACATTTGCACAAGGAAGACTTCCTCAGGTAAATCCATCATATTTGGTTTACACAAAGTCAGTCAGATCCTTTGCCATTCTAAACTGCTCTTCAGGGGCTGGCATTGTGGGTAGTGGGTAAAGCTACCCCTGCCACTGCAGCATTCCAAATGGGCACCAGTCAGAATCCTGGTTATTCCACTTCTGACCTAGCTCCCTGCTAATGTAACTAGGAAAGTAATCAAAGATGACCCAAGTCCTTGGGTCCCTGTACCCACATAGCAGACCTGAAGAAAACTCTTTGTTCTTGTCTTCTGCCTAGTACAGTCCCAACCTTTGCAATCATTTGGGGAGTGAACTAGTGGATGGAAGATCTCTCTCTCTCTCTTTCTCTCTCTCTCTCTCTTTTCCACCTCTCTAACTGTGCCTTTCAGATATATAAAAGTAAACCTTAAAAAAGTTGCTCTTCAGTTTTTCAAGCTAACCTCTGCATTTACCTGAGATAAATGATTATATCCTAAGTACCAGGGTCTATTTACACATAATTTGCATCTCTCATACTTTCTTTTTTTTTTGCTCCTAGAAAAATATCATATATGGAAAAAATCCTGTAATGACACTGTAATGTCTTCACCAAACCTAATTACTGGGAAATCAAAGCAACAGACAGAAGAGCATAGTTCAATGCATATACTGAATATTGCATATCTTACTTATTTCATAGCATTAGTCTGTCTCAGGAGTTAGCATTTGTAGTTGAATTTGTCTTCCTTAAATTTTATTCTTAAACATAATTTTTACAATAGTTTAACTTTCTCAATAATTATTGTAAAGATTAATGATCTTTTAAAATTTTTATATGAGAAGCAGAGATACAAGAAGACAGACAGATAGAGATAGCCTCAATCTGCTGGTTCACTCCCCAAACTCCAAATCCAGGATCCAGGAACTTAATATGTGTCTCGCTTGTGAGTGAAAGACCCACATATTTGAGCCACCTTCTATTGTCATCCCAGGATGACTGATTTTGTACCTGCAAATTTATACCCATGTATTTAAAATCATATACTCAAGTTTAGCTTTTCATAGCTATCATACTATAAAATCAACATTGATTCTGAATTTTAGCATCATCTCCAATGAGAGAAATTATTACTTATTTCAAGGATAAATCCAATTTGACTACTCCAGTAAGTCTGAGCTATTCAACCTGTCCTATCCATGGGAGCCCTGATTTCCTCTTCAACAGGAATCCCTCATCAATAATAAAAGATGAAATGAGTGCTTGCATTGAGATTCTGAAAGGCACAAAAGTGACAAATACAGCAACATTCCATGTATCCTCAGTCACAGATTTCAATTTCTGAAGAGAAAGTTCACTGCCTGACTTTTAAACTTGATGGGAAAAAAATAAAGAAAGTAAAAGGATTCTATATGTAACCATTTTCCTCTGAGATTGACAGTGACACCTCTGGAAGCTAGCAGTAACCTTACAGCATTCTGGAACTAGCCTGCTTAGTTTTGTTCTTTCTTTTTCTATTTAGCAGCTTGAAATATGAGTTGCATACTGACAGCCAAATAAAATAACTAATTGAACTCTCAACAATCCAGGTCAATTTTTAAATAAGTCTCAGCATCTTGAACTATTATGGTAGGTAGTTGACAAGACAAAATATTTCAACTGATAACAGATGAGTTTCTAACTGATTTGAATACATTAATTGCTTTGAGCAGAGAACCCTAAAGAAATTGAGAAATTGCACTTTGTCATGTTCCTTTCCCAACATTGCAATATTAACTGCCCTCATAAACTCCACACAGCAAATAACACATTGCTTCTCTAATAAAATAGATCTGGAAGTCAATATGATTTCTATATTCTAGAGAACTGAATATTTGTTTTAATAGAGAATCAATTAATTATGCATAGACTTCATTTTACCTTTTCCGCCAATATTGTAAGTGAATTATGTTTTGGGAAGCCCGGTACACAACAGGCAGGCAACTTGGCCCCGGGGGAGCTGACCCGGCAAGGACATGTCCTGGAGGACTCTCCTTCACCTGGAGCGTGACCTGGGTCTCTCACAGAAGCAAGCACCCACCCTATAGGCCTGTGTGGCTCTGTGAGAACAGCTCAGACTAGGCAACCCAACCAGGCCCAGAGCGGCCACGAGGTGCTGTCCATGGTGCTGGAAAAGCCGCCTGGGCTGCTCCCTATCCTCCACGTGTGGAGAGTCCCTGAAATACTTCAGGTCATCAAGGGCCTAAGGCAGAGGCTGCAGCCTGGAACTGGGCAATAGTGGTGGCCGCTTGGCTCCCCCGCTTGTGTGACAAAATTACAGCTTTCTGCCAAGAATTCATCACAGTCCATCTGGTGGTGCCCAGATGTGTTGCTACACAGAGGACAAGGGTGATTGGAGGGGGGGCATAGGGACTGGAACTGGGGCATCCAGGAGAAAGCCATTCATTTTAGGAACCTGGCTCAGAGTTCACTCTAGGTTATGGAGGGTACAAGACCATGGGCAAAGCACATGGTGCACAAAGCAAGAATTCCATCCTTCATGGCACTCTGGGTATCAGTGCATGGAGGCTTAGTCAAAGTGGTGAAGTCGTCTTTGCAGCCAGGCTCTTGGGTTAGGGAACGGTCTTCCAAGATGATGTCCTCCCCAGCAGAGATATCCGTGATGGGATCTTGGGGTGTCCTGTCTAACTAATACACAGCCGAGTTGGTATGGCCCAAAATTTATCATAATTGGTGGAAATTGTGGTTCTGCTTGAGGGCTTCATAAGGAAAAAAACCCCACCCAGAAGGAGTAACATCAGCAGTAAACAGAATAGTGTACACCTGCACCTCAGGCTTTTGTTTTGGGTGGAGGTTTAGGATTAAAAGGGTCCCATTTCAGATGAGTTGCCTCCTGGCCTATGGGACAATCTGTGGTGAATGAGTGCCATGTGATTGAATGCCCTTAACTCGATCTCCTGTAGGATGGAGATAAAAGAAAAAATCTATTTTAAAAATAGAGTAAGGGCTAGAACAAAGAGAGAATTTGTTTATTTGCAACATTGGAATTTGAAAAGAACTGGGGGCAGCTTTATATTTAAAATGACTATTTGAGACATATCTGAGAGTTTTATTGAATATCTCTTCTCAGATCCCAATGTGGAGTATTCTTTAAAAAACTATTTTAGTTATTATTTAGCTTTATTTTATTTCTGCAGAAAGTAGGTCATGGAGTAGTTTTGGGTAACAGTCATTTTGTGGCCGAATTAAGAATTGGAATGGAGGGGCTGGCATTGTGGCATAGCAGGTAAAGCCACTGGTTACAGTGATGGAATCTCATATTACCTTGGATTTAGTTAATATAGTATTATTCTAGATAGTCCTCTGTTTTCACCTTGTTTTTAGAAATGGACATATATCTTACATACTATGAATATATAATCTTAGATTAATTTATGCATTTCCTAAATGCAAAGAATCACAATTGGAAAATTTTAATTTTTTAATTCATTGACATTATTATGGAAATAATTGATATTTTCTTAATTTTTAGCATGTTGCTCAAGAATATGAAATTATCTTCTTTACTGCTTTTATTGCTGCAATGTCTTATTATTTTATTTGTTTTGTGTTGTGAGTGACACATGTATTTGGATACATGTATAAGTTATTTTATGTGTCGAATCATATGTATGTTGTCTGATGATAGGGTAAAATTACCATTTTAATAATTTTAGTATATAACATTGCATATCCTCAAATAAGTAAAAATATCTCCACATTTATACCTCTTGTAGTCAACAGGTATAAAACAAACAGGTACAAACACAACAAAATTTTGTTGTTTTCCAATCTGTTATTGAGTGTATGGGGAGATACTATTGATTTTATACTTAATTTTCATCAAAAAATCGCTGAATTCTCTTACTATATCTGATTTTTTTTTATTTTTGGAATTCCTGAGAAGAAATCATATTATCTGCAAATACCGTTATTTTTGTCCCAAACCCTCCAGATCATTACACCTCTTCTTCCTTGCTCTTTCACTAAAGAGTGCTTTCTTCTGTTATGGTAAAGTCTATCATACCACGTTTTTCATTATGTTCTCTTATTAGGTTTCACTTGTCTTTTCTCAAGTCCTTCACATTAAGTGCTCATGCCTTATATCTCAGCTCATTCTCTTCTCATCATGCTGGAATGTCATTATAATACAGAAATGAGAAAATAACTCCCTCTAGTACGCAAGAGAATTTCAACTGAATATCAGGGAAGATAATGAGACTACCTGGGAAGGGAGGGTGTGGAGAAAGCAGATGAGGCCGCGCTGTCCAATTTCCACAAATGCTGGTGCCCTGCGACTGCTGTCGGGTGAATCAGAGCAGCCGTAGACCTTTCCTCTTCACACCCCCTGCTTTTTGCTGGTCCGTTTTAGACTCATTTTATCAGTGAATAATGAGTGTATTTAGAGACATATGAACACTCAACTAGCTATCCAAAGCTATAAATAAAAGCAGAACATTCTTTCTTTTTCTGAGTTATTTGACATGTTATTTTGAGATCTTACTGTGTTTTGAAAGTAACTTCCAATGTTCATTTTCTGAGATCTATTTTAGAATATTGTAAAGGTAACTGTCTGTGTTCTACAGTAAATAATTAGAATTTGAAGATGGCATAATAGGCTAATCCCCTAAAAACAAACATCAGTTAAAATTTATTTCTGCTTACTTCTCTATTAAATTTTTAAAATTTTATTTGAAAGAAAGAGAAAAAGAGGATATTAGAGAGAGAGAGAGAGAGAGAGAGAGAGAGAATCTCATCAACTGATTCATTTTCCAGAAGCCAGAGCTGGGGCAGGTCGAAGTCAGTAACCCAGAACTCAGTAAGAGTCTTCCACATGAGAGATATGAATCCAAGTATTTGAAGATCATCTTCTGCCTCCAAGGGTACACATTAGCAAGAAGCTGGGATCAGGGAGCAGGGGGAGAGTTGGTATTTGAAACCAGGTCCTCTGGTAAGGGTTGCAGGCATCTCAAGCATTTATACTTTGGGTCAAATGCCTGCTCACTGTTTATTTGAGAAAGAGAGAGGCCTCTATCACTGGATCATTTATCGAATGACTGCAATGGCCAGAGCTATGTTAATCTAAAGCTGGGAGCCAGTAATTCAATCCAGGTCTGCCCATGTGTGACAGCAAAGCAGTTAATTAAGGCATCACCATTGAACCAGGATATGTATAGTTAGGAAGCTCAAGTCAGGAACCTGAGCTGAGATTTGAACCCAGGTACTCGGAAATGGGACATGATCATGATAGCCAGTGACAGAGCCACTAAACTAGATTGCCACTCCTGAAATTTCTCAATAGATAAGAGAATAGAATATAACATAATACATATTTTGTTTCATGGATGATTCATAATTTTCATATGCATAGAATTTTGGAAATAATTTTACTGTTATACTTCTGTTTGTTTAGTCTGTGGTTCCTTTTTTTCATGACTGCATACAAAAGAAAAATGAGCTTTGTAAAAAAAAGTGCCAACACCAGCCTCCAACATCCTCATATTCATCACTTCTGCTATTTTTTCAATACAGAAGATTTAGGACTACAGAATTTAGTAGTAGCACAGGTATGAGAATTCTTTCAGGAACCACTCAGAAGACACAATGAGTTGTTGTGTCACTTTATTTGAACAATTACAGTAGCAATGAGGAATTTAGCAAATTCTAGTAATTTAGTAAAGAAGTTTAAACTTTGTAGGGAATGTGTCATTGAAACTTGTTTTAACATGCAACAATTTTCATGGCATGATGTTGAATAGCCATCAACCTTAGGATACGCTTTGTGTGTGCTGCTCTCAACTTTTTACCTTATTTTCTGTTTTCTGATCCCCAACAAATTTCTATTTTAAAATCACAACTATTACTAGAAAAATCTACCTAGGAAGCAAATCCAGTGATTCCTAGTGGCCATTTTTAACTAAATGTATATTTTCCTTAATAGTAGTTGACTATTATTTTAATAAATCACATTGCTAATTGTTGGGATATAGAAATGGGCCCAGTTGAGCCACAGGGTTTACTGCATTTGCCTGTGGCTGTGTTTCCCCCCTCAGGGCCAGGATGAGAAATGAGTAGTTACAACAGAGGTTATTTAATATCAAGCACTTGAAAAGAAGTCACTTGTCTTCCGATACAGAATATTTAGATGTGATAACTACACTCCAGATGGTTAATGTTTAATGAGTTTTGCCTAATACATTGTAAAAGAGAGCTTCCTTCTCATAGCTTTGTGATATCCTGAAATTCAGCTTCTTGTCTGTGAGTTGCATTTTAGATGGCTGGGTAAGTTATTTTTATCTATGAATCATGTTGACGTGCACGCAGATGGATGTGCTCAGGAGGAGTAGGTTCTTTATAATTATATCTCAACAGATGTTTCTAAATTCCTTTAGACAGCCTCAGATCTGCAAACTGATGCTATCTCTACCTCTCTCAACTGATTTCAGATTCTTCCCATTAAAAATATATGGATCTGGGATACTGTGTCTACTGTGGGTCCAAACAATTTGACCTTATTAGCGTTTCACCTATTCTAATGCAACATTTTCTTTAAAATCTCATTTCCCAGACAAAAAGTGAAACTCTTTGGGGCAAGGAATACCTTTTATTTTTAATTCCATCCTCTCGTGTATTCACCAAGATTCAACAAATAATTATGGAGAAGCGGTGGGTATAGCTGATATAAGTTTAAATATCCTACATGTGAAAGTATTGGGTTTATAATAGTTACATCCTCAATATTCATTGATGTTGGGACTATTTTTTTGTTTATAAACCTGGAGACTGTATGTCCTCACTAAGATCTGGAAAAATGAAAGCATTTCACCCAAATATAAGCAATTTACTTTGCCTTCTCTAAGCAAGTTTTGCCACTAGATTATAAGTACAAGTTGTTTTTTTAAAACTTTTGTTTAAATCTGAAAGAAGTTCCTTTCTTTTTTCTGACAGTTGAGAAAAAGCTACATTAGAATAATTAAATATGGATATTAAAGGATTACCTAAATATTCTGAAATGTCAAAAAAGGAAAAATAATCTTATAAAACAATGGTAATTTAAGGAATGTGTAAAGTTAATGTGATAACTATTTTATGTCATATTCTATATTATAAACTAAAAAGAGAAGATCAAAAATAATTAAATTGATACATTTTCAGATTTCATGCATGATAATTTCAGTACAAGAAGCTATCTACTTTTTATTTTTTAAAGATAAAAATTAGTGTTTTTTTCAAGATTTATTTATGTATTTGTAAGGCAGAGTTAGAGATAGGCAAAGTCAGAGAGAGAGAGAAAGTCTTCCATCACTGGTTCACTCCTGAGATGGCTGCAATAACTAGAGATGTGCTGATCTGAAGCCAGGAGCCAGGAGCTTCTTCTGGGTCTCCCACATGAGTGCAGGGGCCCAAGCACTTGGGTCATCTTCCACTGCTTTCCCAGGCGATGGCAGAGAGCTGGATAGGAAGTGCAGCAGCTGGGAGTACAATAGGCACGCATACAGGATGCTGGCACTGCAGCCGCAGCTGTACCCACTATGCCATAGTGCTGGACCCTAAAAATTTGTTTTATGGTATTTATTATTTTGTTTTGTTTTAAATTAACACATAAAAATTGCACATATTTATGAATTGCCATATGATGCATCAGTATCTCCATCATGTAATGTCCAATGAAAAAATAATTCACTTTAAAATGTCTAGTGTGTGAACATGTCTCACTCTCCAAATAGTTATCACTTATTTATGATAAAAACACTCAGGGTTTACTGGGCTGGCGCTGTGGCGCACTGGCTTAATGCCCTGGCCTGAAGCGCCAGCATCCCATATGGGTGCCGGTTCTAGTCCTGGCTGCTCCACTTCCCATCCAGCTCTTTGCCACAGCCTGGGAAGGCAGTAGAAGATGGCCCAAGTCCTTGGGACCCTGCACCCATGTGGGAGACCCGGAAGAAGCTCCTGGCTCCTGGCTTCGAATCGGCGCAGCTCTGGCCATTTGCGGCCATTTGGGTAATGAACCAGTGAATGGAAGACCTCTCTCTCTCTCTCTCTTCCTCTCCTCTATCTGTGTAACTCTGACTTTCAAATAAACAAATAAAGCTTAAAAAAACACTCAGGGTTTAAAAAAAAGTTTTCAAAAGGAAATTTATAAAGTTTACAAATTCATTTAATGAAATTTCTCCCAATACTTAAAATGGTTACTAGAGAAGTGTATATTAGAATGAACACCATAGAAAGTGTTTTGTTTCTGTTTCACACCCTAGGTGAGCATTTTGAAGTATACTTGGATAATCTCATCCCTGGAATTTGTTTACCTATGATTTTAATTCTTATGACAACATAAGAATCTACTCAGAGATTATTTTGTTTTGTAATTTATTTCTCTTGTTAATCACTCATGAACTTTTAAAATTGTTTAGATTTTATAAAAATGCATTTATATGAAAGGCCGAGTAACACAGAGAGAGACAGGCAGAGCCCTGCCACCTGCTGGTTCATTCCCCAAATGCCACCAACAGCCAGGACTGGGCAAAGCTGAAGTCAAGGGCCAAGAACTCCATATGTGCCATTATCTGCTGTTCTCCCAAGCTCATTGACAGAAGCTAGTTTGGAAGTAGGGGAGCTGGCACTCCAGCTGGGGACACAGACAACCTAAGTTACAGTTAACCAGCTATGCCACAATACCTAACCCAGTAATTCATGGTCTTTGAAGGTATATTCTGCACTGTGTCCAACACTTGCCTGGATGCAGGTAAAAATCTAAAGGTGGACAAGATAGTTACTGCCTAAAAGATGCTCACAAAAAAACTGGAAATAAAAACATATATAAAACAATTCCTAAATGAGCGCTAGATACAGTACCCTTCTGCTTCTGTTCACTGTTACAAATCATGTCCACATGGTGTTTACTGAATTCGACACTATAATAGTTTATGTACTGAAACTAAAATAAGCATTGATATTTTCATTTGGTTTTCTTCAAATTTCTTCACTCCACAAAAATAAAGGTATGGTCTATTTTGTTACCAACGTGGCCTTCACTTCCTACATCTTCTGCCTGTACATAGGCATCCATCACTGTATTCAGTATCATTCCATTTTTTTCTGGCTTTTCTCATACTTAAAAAATCATGCAATAACCTTTATCTTTGTACAAAATATTTTTCTTTTCCTATCTTTGCTTTCAAAATTCTCAGCTTATTAATTTTTTTATTTGGTGAACGTTCCCCAATGTGCCAGATGATTGCACGTGACTAATGTCCTTTGCTGTGCTATGTGACGGATCTTCACCAAATATGATGTTTCAAGCTATTTCACAAACTTGTATGCCTATCCTTGTTGGATGTTTGTCATTGTTTCACAAAGGTCCCGGAGTTACATTTATATTCCTTTATTCTTTGTCTCCTTTCTCTTAAAATTCACAGATTTGGGACCTGGTTTGGGGCATAAAGGGTTATGCCACCACCCTCAGTGCAGTCATCCATATGGGTGAAGGTCTGAGTTCTGGCTGCTACATTTCCAATTCAGCTCCTCACTAATGTGCCTGGGAAAGTAGCAGAGTATGGCCGTTTGGGAGTGAAATAGCAGATGGAAGAAGTCTCGCTCTGTCTCTCCATCTATCGGTAACTCTGCATTTCAGGTAAATAAAATAATTTTTTAAAGATTTATTTTATTCCAGGTTGCCCCTCTTCCAGGCCAGCTCTCTGCTGTGGCCAGGGAGTGCAGTGGAGGATGGCCCAGGTGCTTGGGCCCTGCACCCCGTGGGAGACCAGGAAAAGCACCTGGCTCCTGGCTCCTGCCATCGGATCAGCGCGGTGCGCCAGCCGCAGCGGCCATTGGAGGGTGAACCAACGGCAAAGGAAGACCTTTTTCTCTGTCTCTCTCTCTCACTGTCCACTCTGCCTGTCAAAAAAAAAATTATTTTATTTATTTAAAAGAGTTAAAGAGAGAGGTAGAAACAGAGAGAGGTCTTCCATCCACTAGTTCACTCCCCAAATGACCGCAACAGCTGCACCAATCCAAAGCCAGGAGCCAGGAGCTTTTCCAGATCTCCCACGCAGTTGCAGGGGCCCAAGGACTTGGGACATCTTCTACTGCTTTACCAGGCCATAGCAGAGAGCTGGATCAGAAGAGGAACAGCCAGGACTAGAACCAGCGCCCATATGGGATGCCAGTGATTCAGGCCAGGGCTTTAACCCACTGCACCACAGCGCCAGCCCCTAAAATAATTCTTTTAACAAATTCAAGGATTCATCCTCAGTTCACTAATTCTTATTTCAGCATCTTATTTTAAAATATTTTTATTAATATAAAAGAAACAGATTTCATGTATTTATATATACAATTCGAAGAATTCCCTCCATCCATCCTCTTCCATTCCTTTTCTTTTGAGTTTTTAAATAGCATATTTAAGATTTTCTTTATAATTAGTCTTAATACTCCACTAGATATAGTGTTCAACAAATAAAAATTAGGAAAACCACTGCTCCACAGGAATATAGCCAAGGGCTTTAAAGGATAATTAAATCATAAGATGTCAAGTTCAGTCTTACAGTTTACGTCTTTTGGTATTCTGTATATTAGTTACTGCAAATCAGGTAAAATATATTATATTTGTCTTTCGGGGGCCAGCTTATTTCACTAAGCACAATTGTCTCCAATTGCAAAAGACAAGATTTAGTTGTTTTTTATGGCTGTAGTGTTCCAATGTTTATATACACCTTTTCTTTATCCAGTCATCAGTTGAAGGACAACTGGGTTGATTCCATACTTAGCTATTTTTTGATTGAACTGCAGTTGAGCAACAATATTCATGGGGCCACAGATAACTCTTTCATATGCTAATTTCATTTCATTTGGGTAAATTCCCAGGAGCTGGATTGCTGAGTCATACGGTGATTCAATTTTCAAATATCTGAGGAATCTCTAAACTGCCTTCCCTAATGGTTGTGTTAGTTGACATTCCCAACAACAGTATATTATTCTACCCACTTCTCTACATACTTAACAATGTTTTTTTTTTTTTTGGCTGATAACTGTTCTAAAGGGAGTGAAGTGAAATCTCATGGTGGATTTTATTAATATTTCCCTTATGGCTGCTGATTGTGAACATTATGTGTCTATTGGCCATTTGTATTTCATCCTTTGAAAAATGCTAACTCATACCCTTGTGCATTCCTTAACTGGATTGTTGGCTTTGTTGTCATTGTTCCTTGAGATTCTTATATTTTCTGCGCATTAATCCTTTATCAGATGAATAGTTTGCAAATACTTCCTCCCATTCTGCCTGTTGGGTCTTCACTTTGTTGAGTCTTTCCTTTACAGTGCAGATGCTTCTTATCTTGATGTAATTCCATTAGTCTTTTTGATTTATTGTCTGAGCTTCTGGGATCTTATGCAAAAAGTCTTTGCCATTGCCAATGTCATGCAGTATTTCCCCTATGTTTTCCTCTAGTAATTTGACGTTATCAGATCATAGATTTAGATCTTTGATCCACTGTGAGTTGATTTTTGTGTAGGGTGTAAGATAGAGGCCTTGTTTTATACTTCTGCATGCAGAGAGCCAATATTTGCAACACTATTTGTTGAAGAGACTGTCTTTTCTCCAGAGCACGATTAAATCTCAAAGATTTCTTGGTTTAGATGAATGAATTAATTTAAAGAATTTCAATTTTCTTCCATTAGTCCACATGACTATTTTTGTGTCAATATCAGGCTATTTTGATTATAACTTCTTGTGGTGTGTCTTGAAACTTGATATTATGAAGCCTCTGGCTTTGTTTTTATTGTTTAAGGCTGCTTTAGCTATTCAGTGTCTCTTGTATTTCCATACGAATTCTAGGATCTTTTTTTCTAGATTTGAGAAGAATGTCCTTGTTATTTTGATTAGGATTGCAATGAATCTGTAAATTACATTGGGTAGTATAGACATGTTGAAGACATTAATTCTTCCAATCCACAAACTTTGGAGATTTTTCCATTTTTTTTGTGTGTCTCTTCAGTTTCTTTCTTTAATGTTTTGCAATTTTCATTGCAGAGAGATTCCACTTCTTTGTTTAAATTTCTTCCAAATTATTTTTTAAAAAGTGTAGTTGTTGTGAATGGCACTGATTTTATAAGTCTTTCTCAGCCATAGCACTTTTCTACAACTTCTAATTTGCTATTACCATGTATTTTTATTATTTTAGTTATAGAATTTCATACTTATTCATTATTATCATCTCCATTATTCTTATGATGACTTTTAGAACACTTTCATGTGCAACACTGAAAGAAGCTATCTGACCATTAATGCCCACTCTACTTGTTTTCCTCCCCTAATCTACATATATTCCATATGGATTTTCCTATTCTAGGCATTTCACATAAATTGAAGTGTTCAATTGGCTTTTTTCGTATAACATAATGTTTCAAAGTTGCATTTAGTGATAGAGTACACATCATTATCCCATACCTTTTAAATATATTACTCATTTACTTTAGAGTCAGAGAAAAAGAGAGAAATGCAGATGAACAAAGATAGAGAGAGGGAGAGAAAGAGAGAGAGAGACTGCTCTTACCTGCCCGTTCACTTCCCAAATGCCTGTCATGGCTAGGAGTTAGCTAGGACAGACACCAGGATTCAGAAAAACAATCTAGGTCTCCCACATGGGTGAGAGAAACCCAACAACTTCAGGCATCACTACTACCTCCCAGGGTCTGCATTAGCAAGAAACTAGAGTCAGGAGCCAGAGCCAAAAATCGAATATAGGTAGTCAGATGTCTGGTGCGTGTATATGAACCACTAGTGTTGATGCTTCCCCTTAATACCCTTTATTAACAAATAAAGGATGCTACATGGGTGAACCACCTTTTCTTTATGCATCAACTTATGGGCATTTGATTTCTTTCCCCTTCATAGCTATTATTAATATTTTTGCTGAGTAATCACACGATTTCCAAGAGAATGTATGT
The DNA here is from genome assembly GCF_051225735.1 of Oryctolagus cuniculus. NCBI lineage: Eukaryota > Metazoa > Chordata > Mammalia > Lagomorpha > Leporidae > Oryctolagus > Oryctolagus cuniculus. The sequence goes on along the minus strand of NC_142879.1, from coordinate 5,288,292 downwards.
TTTATTTTAGAAAAAGAACGTATCACTAGTGCTTTTACTAGAATGTATTATAACTCCATTTAACTTTTGTGGAACTTGCAAATTGTTTTCCAAACTGACCACCTCATTCTACATCACCATCAACATGACATGTGGATCTCTCTCTCTCTCTCTCCCCATAGCCATCCTACTGCACACAAACATGCATGTCATTGTATTTCCTGTTTACATTTCCCTCAAGGCTAATAATGTTGAGTACCTTTTATGTGGATATTGCCATTTCTATATCATTTTTGTGAAAGTCTGTTCCGATCCTTCACCATTTTTGATTAGGTATATTTTCTTGATACTACCATGTTGTAAAAGGTCTTGTATATTCTGAAACACATTTCATTATAAATATGATTTGCAAAATTTTACTTCCATTTCGTAGGTTGCCTTTATAGTTTATTGATAGTCTTCCCTGAAGCACAGAAATATTTAATTTTAATGAAACTCGGTAGATTTATGTTTTTCCTTCTTACACTTATGATATTTTCTTACATTCTTGGTATCTTAGCCAAGAAACCCATGCTCTCTCCAAGCTCAAAAATACTAATCTTTGTTTTCTCTTAAGTGTTAAATACTTCTACCTTACATTTAGGTCTTTGCCCATTTAGAGTTAACGTTTGAATTTGATCTGAAATATCAGTATAACTTCACCCTTTTTGTTTTGATTGTAGTTCTGTACCATGTGCTGAAAAGACTATTTTTTCTCCTTAAATATTCTTTTTAAAAGATTTATTTATTTTTAAGTCACAGTTACAGAGAGGCAGAGGCAGAGAGAAAGAGAAGTCTTCCATCAGCTGGCTCTTATGTTTAACAGGGATCACATTTCGGTTAATTTTCAACACTTAAGAATAACTGTGTGATAATTACAGAATTAAACCAGTCATATTAAGTAGAACAGACAAAAAAAAAATACTATGAGGGATAATGTATTAAGTTGTCCATTAGCAGTCAGAGCTATGCTGATCAAGTCACCATTTCTCATAGTGTCCATTTCACTTCAGGAGGTTTCCTTTTTGGTGTTGAGTCAGTTGTCACCGATCAGGGAGAACATATGGTATTTGTCCCTTTGGGACTGGCTTACTTCACTCAGCATGATGTGTTCCAGATTCCTCCATTTTGTTGCAAATGACTGGATTTCGTTGTTTCTTACTGCGGTATAGTACTCTAAAGAATACATATCCCATAATTTCTTTATCCAGTCTACCGTTGATGGGCATTTAGGTTGGTTCCAGGTCTTGGCTATTGTGAATTGTGCTGCAATAAACATTAGGGTGCAGACCGCTTTTTTGTTTATCAATTTAAACTCCTTTGGGTAAATTCCAAGGAGTGGGATGGCTGGGTCGAATGGTAGGGTTATATTCAGGTTTCTGAGGAATCTCCAGACTGATTTCCATAGTGGCTTGACCAGTTTGCATTCCCACCAACAGTGGGTTAGTGTCCCTTTTTCCCCACATCCTCGCCAGCATCTGTTGTTGGTAGATTTCTGTATGTGAGCCATTCTAACCGGGGTGAGGTGAAACCTCATTGTGGTTTTGATTTGCATTTCCCTGATTGCTAGTGACCTTGAACATTTTTTCATGTGCCTGTTGGCCATTTGGATTTCCTCTTTTGAAAAATGTCTATTGAAGTCCTTGGCCCATCTCTGGCTCACTCCCCAAATTACAGCAATGGCCAGAGCTGTGCTGATCTGAAACCAGGATCCAGGAGCTACTTCTGGGTCACTCCTACAGGTGCAGGGTCTAAGGACTTGGGCCATCTTCTACTGCCTTCCCAGGCCATAGCAGAGAGCTGGATCAGAAGTGGAGCAGCCAGGACTTGAACTGGCACCAGTATGGGATGCTGGAGCCACAGTAGGCAGCCCTACACACTACGCCACAGTACCAGCCCCTGAATATTCTTAGTACACTTGTTGATGACAGTTAACATTGTGGATAATATATTGAAGAATTCTGGTATCTTTTTCTAAGATTTTTATTTTAAATGTTTGTTAAAATTTTTAATTTTTTTTATTTTAAACTGTTTGTTAGTGTTATAACCTCCTGAAATTGCTTCTATTTACACCAAAAGGGAAGCCCAAGTTGCTTCCCACAAAGTTAGCAACAACTCCGATTCCACATTATGCATTTTCTTTTTTTTTAAAGATTTATTTATTTATTTGAAAGACAGAGTTACAGAACAAGGTAGAGCCAGAGAGAGAGAGAGAGAAGTCTTCCATCCACTGGTTCACTCCCCAAATGATCGCAACAGCCTGAGCTGAGTTGATCTGAAGCCAGGAGCCAGGAGCTTCTTCCGGGTCTCCCATGCAGGTACAGGGGCACAAGGACTTGGTCCATCTTCTACTGTTTTTCCAGGACATAGCAGATAGCTGGATTGGAAGTGGAGCTGTGGGAACATGAATAAGCGCCTGTATGGGATGCCAGTGCTGCAGGCCGCAGCTTTAGCCCCCTGCACCACAGCACCACCACCCCCCATTCTGCATTTTCTATGAATTTTCCAGGAATCTGAGTCTCAGCTTGGCTAGAATGTGGTTCTTATTCCCATGCCTTCCCAGCATCTCGGCTGTGTATCCAGGAGATCTTGCCAGTGGCAGGGATGAATGTCTCTAGCTGCCTCCTCTTTTGACCAGCATTACTCTATTACTACGCTTCCCTGAAAAGCTAGTATCTGGGAAGCATTTATGGTCTCATCAGTGCATTCACAGGAAACTCTCCTTGACCTGTGGAACTTCCTCTTACATAGGCCCTTCCTCTCTGATGCTTCACCCCACTCCACTTCCTTGAACTCTGATCTATTGCCTATTAGTTTTATAGAAATGTGTGTTCTTCTGTGACTCTAGCTTTGAATAAGTTTTTTGAGAAATTATCCAAGACATGAAGCTGGAAAACCTTCTGGCTAAACTTTTGAGTTTCTGTTTATACAGGGATCACAGTCACAGGCTTTCTGTTGCCTGTTGCTTGAAAGATGTTTTTCTCTTACAAGTCTCTTTAGTGAGAGTGCTATCTAGTACCAGTTACTCCGTTATGGCTGTCATGAAGACTTACGGAAATCCTTTACGATGGGAATGGATTGCATCATTTATCTATAGAATCGGAGTGATAATCTAATATCACTCCATGACTCTTTTATGAGAAATAAAAGAAATGATTCACCGTATGTTGAAGATCCAGGACTCTTTTTTTAATTCTACCTTGGAAAAAAATCTTAGTACAATTTTAAATATTATGAGAGACTAATAATTCAGAAATGTCAGTACAAATTACACCATAGCTATTTCAATAGCAAAAATCAGGAAAATTTTGGAAAATGCCTGCTATCACCCAGCTGAATTTTTGGAACATTACTAGAATTATAAGAAATCACTTTCTAAGGAGTACAAATAATACTGTTAGAGAAATTATAACAAAGGGGAATTATTATAAAGATTTAGAGGGCTCAGCTGGAGGCGATAATTAGGTAATGAATGGCTAATTGGCAGAGTAGGAAGTTGGCTTGCAGGTACATTAAAGCAGATTTAAAAATCTCGAGAGAGCTGGAGCAGGAGAGAAACAGTTTGGTGTGTTAGCCAGTGCCCTGCCTCCCTCGACAATTCTTAGAGATAGGGAGTAGTATAATCTATCATTGAGTAAACTGACATCTTTCATTTATTCACTAGATGCTGAGAAATATGCAAGCTAATTAGGATTATTAAAATTATGAAGACCATGAGTTTGAGAAAATATGTATTAAATTTGAATAACTCTCAGTTCCTTAATATGTAATTCTAAAACTTTTAAGTAAAAAACTAGCATATTAAGGTAAAAAGAGTAAGCACTAAGCACAGAAGGACTACCCATGCCAGGCAACTAGAATAGTCTCATAGACTAAGCACACAGGTGCTAAAGATCATGCTACTGTCTCCAACCATTCAGCTAGGGGAAGAACAGCACATCATACAACAGAATATAACCCAATAACCTTATTATCATTTCCTTTATAAGATATACTGCATCATGAAGTCACCTGAAATTACATCACCAAGTCTCCTGAATTCTGCTCTCTTGAGAAGAATCTGTTTCCTTGGAGACTTTCCTCAAACTCTGCTGCCAGTGTAGGTCTCCGTGATCACACTTCCAGGACCATCTATAATACAAGACAGATTATTTCTAAGGCTGTGATAAATACACAGGACAACTACTTAAACTGTATTTCAGACAATTTTTTTAACTTGTACACTAAATGTTGCATAGGAACATATATAGTATATGTTATTAATTGCTCACCTTAGTAACTTTTTTCCCTTCTGCTTGATTGCAAGACTTTTTATAAACATAATTCTCTTCAATTTGACTGATTTTCTTCAAAGTAGGTAGAATAGATGAGTTTATCCTGGCAGAACAGAATAAAATTATGGGAACTTTAGATGTAGTTAGGATTCCTTATCAGTTTAGCCTATAAAAGTGGAGAAGATGGGGTCCTGTGGCACAGTGGATTAAGCACCTGCTTGCAATGGTAGAATCCCATATCAGAGTGTCAGTTCTCATCCTGGCTACTCCAACCAGTTCACCTCTCTGAAAATGTGCCTGGGAAGGCAGCAGATGATGTTCCCAATACCTGGGGCTCTGGCACCCATGTGGGAGAAATGGATGAATCCCTGGCTATCGGCTTCAGCCTGGCCCAGCACTAGGTGAATGGTCATTTCCGGCTTGAACCAGCAGGTGCAAGATCTCTCCCTCTGTGTCTCCACCCGATTTTTTTCACTCTGTTTTTCAACCATATAAATCTGTTTTTCCATGTTAATGGCCGTGCTCTTGGGTGGTGAATAGGCGTTCTGAAGAGAAGAGGGAGCTCAGAGATGCTCTAACTGCTGACTTTGACAAAGCAAATGGCCATTGTGCTGAATGACTATGCCTGAACAGGCTGCTGCTGCGATCTGTATTCTTTACCTTACCGCCAGAAGGAACAGAATGCTGACAACAACGTGAGGACTTCAGAAAGGGGGCTGAGCTTTAGGTGAGAAAAGAGGTCACTATCTGGATTCCAGCATGTGGGGCCCTGAGCCAAGAAACCAGTGGGCTTGGGTGGTGGTGGTGGGTACATGGACCCTTGACCCAAGGAAACTGGAAGCATAAATGTGCATTGTGTTACACCACTCGGCTTGCAGTATTCTCTAAATGCATTGTAGAGTAGTAGCATAATTACCTTGGTACAAAGTGATCAGACTTTTACTGTTATATGTAAACATTTTCACCTAAAGATTTTCCAAGTCTTACTTATTTTCTTTCTTTCCTGAAAGCTGTTCAGTTGCATATGATAGAGATAAACCCAAAAAATAAGGTTAATTTTCGCTAATTTTCTGTATATAACTTTTCTAACATGAAATTACAAAATATCTTCCATCACTTGGCTAAGCATATATGGATTTATAGAAGAAAATCAATAGAAAATTCACTAGATTGTACATTGTACAATTAAATAAATATAACAATGATGTAAATAAACAAAGGGAATATTTAGCTGGTTTATAGTAATAATTCATTTAGAGTAAAATATCTATTTCAGTGAATTGTTGTCTGTTTCCCCTTTCATTTACATACCTGCATAAACCCTATTCTAAAAATGTTTTATTAATATTTCCCTGAATGTTCTTATTAAATCTCTCTCATTTTATTCAGCTTTTACTGTAATAATTAGAATCACATTCTCATATCTTACTTTGTTCAGTATTTGAGTATTTTGTGTGCAGTAATATTTTATCTGGATTGCCGTCAGGAAGATTTTGGTACAATGAGCTACATACACAATGACATCATGAGGAAGGTGTTTAGCCTAGTAGTTAAGGTATCAGTCAAGACTGTCCACATCCCATTTTTGAGTACCTGTGTACTACTCACCTCCAGCTCATGCAGACCCTGGGAGACAGCAGCAATGCCAAAGTAGTTCAGTTTCTGCTGCTCAGGTGTGAGATCTGGATTGAGTCTCTGGCTCCTGGCTTTAGCATGGGTCCAGTGCCCGTGGTTGAGAGCATGTTGTTAATGAACCAATAGATGACAGAGTGGTTCCCTCTCTCTCTTTCTCTCTCTCCCCGCCCCCCCCCCCATCTCTCTGCTTCTTAAAAAATGTATATCATTACAAGTTTTGGAAGTCGTTGAAGTCTGTTTCAATTACTAAGTGGGATATTTTGCAATTTAGCCACTGTGCTTCTTTTTATCAGAATTAATACTCCTTGTCTTTGCTGAAAATAAAGATGATACTTAAATATTCACAATCTTAATATTTAAAAATTTAAAGAATACACACTTAAGAAAAATAGTATTTCTAGCTGTAATTTTTATTGATTTGGTCAGAGTGCAGACTTTAAATATATATTTTACATATACAAAATCAATTTATTTTAATAAATTATGGAAAGACACTTAAAGTCTATAAATAGTTGGCTAGCACTTAAACAAAGATAACTATGTAAAATTAAATATATTAGGGACAAGAAAGACTTAAAACAAAATTATAAGCTGTGGATGCTTCATTTTATACATACAGTTACTTAAAATTAACCTTAGGCATAAATGTAGTATGTACAAACATTGTTAGTATAAAATAATTCAATCATCTGACCAGTAGTGATACCCTACAGCTAATTAAAGTGGAACATATTTGTACCTTTTTGGCTTCAGACTTTGAAGTTGAAGCGTGTAGGCTATAATTTCATTCTGACAATTATTTGCAGGGGGTTAAATAACAAAGCTTTGAAATCTTGCTGGAATGTTCCTTATGTATTAAACACCTTAGCATATATCGTGATTAAACTATTCCCTTCTCTCAAGGGAAGAATATTTATTCATTGAACATCTGTGAAATTATTTTTCAATTATTTTTAATTTTGTTTAGAAATGATGGGACTGTCTGAGAATTTGAATTTATATCTTGTAACTTTTTCCTCTTGCAATGAGTAACTTGGTCTGTATGTCCAGATCATACTCCTTTGCAAGTTTTGAATCAGTTTCATTCTGAGAGGTCAAGATTGGATAAAATGCAGTGTATCCAAAGCAAAATTCCTTCTGTGAAATGGAACACGTCTCTAAAATGACCAATTGGTGTACTTTGTTATTACAGAAGACCAAGCAAGATTTTGTTTTGTGTCTTCCCCACTGCTACCAATGATTATGTCACGTCCTTCTAATTCTTCCCTTGTATTATCACATGTGCTTGCTCTATTTGCTCCAGAAAGACACATAGCAGTGTACACATACACAGACACACACACTCACAGTGTATACACACACACACACACTCCATTTCTACATTTCACTTCCACTTTGAATAACCATTATCCTTAAGTGGTTTGTAAGCTTTCTGACTGTAAGCTTGCCTTGACTTTATCCCACCCATAACTAATAAATTACTCTGATAGAATTCTTCACATCATTATATACTGCAACAAAAACTATGGTGTCCACTTAACTCAGTCTTCAACATTTTACAATAGGATCCCAGCACCTTTTCGGATGCACGATTTTCTATTTTCTGTATATCTATTTATTGATCATGGTATGAAGTCCATTTGCATTCCATATAGTACATTTCAATCTCCTCAGCTTTGATTTTCACTGTAAGTGATAACCAATGAATTTCAGGCTTTGGTTTTGAAAACAGCAGGCCTACTGTCACAACTAAAGGGCATCTTAAGAAAATACCCACTACTCCTATATAGTTCAAGGAGAAATTACTATTTTATCACTAAATTATCCTTGCCAAAAGTTATTTTTAAGACACCTTGTAAGACACATGGTCTTTGGCATTCTCTGTACAGTAACAATTATGTAATTCTGTCCTACTTGATAGAAATGTATATACATATTCAACAAAATTCCCCTGTAGAAGTATTTGTGGCAACAGTATTTCTAGTAGTCTCATGCTAGGACTAATGCATTGCTCATTGTAGAATATGCACTTCATTATGGTAATGGAATGGCATAGAGCAATAACTAGAAGTAAAAATGTCAGTGAAGATGAATTTCTGTTGAACGAAGTGATTCAATTACATTTGATTCCATTTACATAAAGTTTAAAAACAAACTAATTTACAGACTTAGAAGTAAGAATAATGGTTATCCTTGAAGGGAAGGGGGTAGTATAGCTGTACCTTGAGGGCCTGGGCAGATTTCATTACCAGTCCCAGTTTTGACAAGCTGGTATTATTGTTGATGGTTTATTTCCTCCTATCTCACTGATCGCCATTCCTGCATCAACTAATAATAAGTACTACTCTTTTCTCTTCTTGAGTTTGATGTGCTCAGATTTGACATTGTATAGTGCATTTTCTAAGAGGAATGTTCCCAGACATAATCACACCACAAAGACACGTGAACATATGAGAGCTCTTGTTTACACTTGTGCTGTGTTTTTGCAGGCTCACCTGCACACACATATTCTAATTTAGTCAAGGCATGCTCTTGAAGTCATACACCTACAGTTGGAAAAGCATTCTAGGAATTCACGGGAAATTATTTGAAATTCCAGTATTATTTTCTACGTGATCCTGATGAAGTACAAAATCCTATAGCCAGGAATTTAACACCTCAAATTCCATAATACAGATATTGAGGCAGGTTTTCTTGGAACCCAGAGGACTCTGATGAAAAGTCTGATACTGAGGTAATATTTTAGTTGGCTTAAGGTCACCAAGGCAGACGTGAGTGAGCTGCAGGCCAGGCACATCCATGTGTAAAACCATAACATGGTCACAGTGGACTGAACTGTGGTCAGGTGTGGAGGGCTCAAGCAGTAGGAATTTTTCCTCACCATTCAGAAGACTGGAAGTATGAGATCAGGGTTGACGTCTTCTGAAGTCTCTCTTATTGGCTTGTAGTCACCATCTTTCACCTTTACACCACAACCTTTTCCTTCTGTAAGTCTACAATCCAGATTTCCTCTTCATGGAACAAGATAGTCACCTTGGATAGAGCAGCTCTAGTAACCTCAACACTATTCATTCAAATAATTTAAGTAAAATTGTAGCATCTCTGCTACAGTTGGATTTCAGCTCATTTATGCTCACATTTCCTTGAGACATTTGTATTGTATTTGCATTACACATTTGTATTAACTGCACAGATATTTTTCAAAATTTTCCTTATTGGTGTTCCACACTAACTGAATTTTGATCAGTGTTCTAATGTCAATTATTTTAAGCAAAGTCTTCAAAACTACCTTCTCAATGATTAGCCACATCCTTACTTTAAAAAACAAAATTTGATAGTTTTTCATAACACTGGATTTTGTTACTTAAATACTTTCAACACTCTTAAAGATAGAGGACATTATCTCACCACGTTTGCATACAGTAAAAACAAATATCATCCTTTAATGTTCTTTCAACACATTCATGTCAATTTCATTGCAATACTATAATTTAATGTCTAATTTCTAGCATCTGTGGTACATCTAAGCTGTACATATTGTCCAATTTATGACATAGACACTGGGTCAAAAAGTGTAAGTGCACTGATTTAGCTGCATTGTCCAATCTTTTGAAATCTCAGCAATAACCCCATAAAATGATTAATAAATTAGCCTCAAATCATGGCTACTTTTCCTTATTAATGAATGTGATTAGAAAATAATAACATATGAATGCTTTTAACTAAAAATATATTGGTGAATGGAACCCAGATATATCATACAAGCATATGTTCTGTAACTTACTAACTAACATTAACATATCCAATTTGGTTATGGTAAGTGGATATACAAGTCAAATTATTACAAATCACCTGTGCACTATTTATTTGAAGACAATAGCAGTACTTGATATGTTATAGAATATTACATTTTGTGAGAATAATACAGCAGCCATCTCTTAAAGATTGTAATGAAGAGTCTATTGCCTAAGTATAGAATGGATCAAGTTTCTTATGGTAGTTCTGAGTGATGAATGAAGATAAATTTGAAGAATTATTGTTACCCTCTTAGCATATCAATCACTGGTTCATTAAGGCAACTCAAATGGTTCAAAAATTCCTAAAATCAAATACAAATTTACAAAGCAGAAATAATTAAGAATTTTACTGATATGTTTTATGATAAATATATTTATTAGAAACATAAAATAATATGAACATGTCACTATATTATATGATTATCTTCTTAAGATTACTTGTTAAAATAAGTGTGAGTATCTGTGGGCCCCTATGCAACAATTAAATACCTGTATATAATGAGTACAGATCAAATAAAATCAATCAGCAGTTCTCCTCTGACATGGCTTTAAGAGTGGAACTATGATACTCTCCACCTCTACTTGCTCACAAAGCATGTAAGAGTGTATTGGGAACATAATCTCCCAAGTAGGCTATGTAGCACTAGGGGCTTATGTCTTCACTCTAACTCTGATCTGTTACAGATTCTCCATATTCCCTGTATTTCCCCCTACCCCTCAAGTTCCTAGTAATCATTAATGAATATTTATATATATTTTTATCTTCCACATGAGAGGCAGGATATTCAATATTTATTGTTCTGTGTCTTATTTCACTTAGCACGGTTTCCCTCAATTCCATCAATTTTGCTGCAAATGACAGGATTTCTTTGTATTTTTTATGGCTGAATAAAGTTCCGTTGTGCATATATACATTTTTTGTTCATTCATCTAATGATGACACATTGGTTGACTTCATATCTTAACTATTGTGAATACTACTGCGGTAATCATTGTATCTCTGATACAGTCATTATTATCTTTTGGATATAGACAAAGTAGTTGAATTGCTAGATCACATAGCAGTTCTATTTCTGGTTGTTTAAGGTGTCTCCATACTACGTTTCATAGGGAAGATACCAATTTACAATCCCACCAACAATGTTGAGTGATCATACTCTGTATTAGTTACTCTCATATGAACTCTTTTCTGGCTCAAAAACCAAAATTTTATCCATGTGTCTTTGTTTCTGTTAGTAGCAAATTATGAAACTATTGAAACTGGGGCCAGCGTCGCGGCTCAACAGGCTAATCATCTGCATGCAACGCTGGCATTCCATTTCTCTGTGCCAGTGGAAGTCCTGGCTGCTCTGTTTCTGATCAAGCTCTCTGCTAGTGAGTCCAGGAAAACAGAAGACAGACCAAGTGCTTGGGCTCCTGCCACCCACATGGAGACTCAGATGCAGTTTCAAGCTTCTGGCTTCATATGTCATCAGTCTGCCTTTCAAATAAGTAAATAATTCCTCTTTTGGAAAAATAGAATATCAAATCACTGACAAAACCAGGAAGTCTTGTTCAAACAATAAGCAAGCATATTATTAAATGAAGTTATTGGTGGTGGATGTCTGGCACAGCAGTTCACATGCTGCCTGGGATGCCTGCACCCCACGTGGAGTCCTAGGTTTGCGTCCCGGCCTCACTTACGATTTCAGCTCCCTGCAAATTCACAACCATGAAGACATTAATAATGACTCAGGTATGTGTGTCCCTGCCACCCACCCGGTGGAGAACTGAACTGAGTTCTAAGCTCCATGTTTCAGTGTGGACCAATCCTTGTTATTGTAGGTGTCTGGGGAGTGAACCACTGGATAGAGGACCTCTCTGTCTCCATCACTCTTCTCTCTCACTGTCCCTCAGCCTAAATTATTAATTAACTAAATTATTTTGAAAAGAAATTATTTGGTTACATTTTCTCCAAAAGTCAAAATGTCACAGGATACCTCCCTTACGCAATACTTAATTCAATGTTTTATGATTCTAAGAATAGTATTTAAAGGTTTAGATGTATGAGGTCAAATATGTTAAAAATATAGTAAGAATTTTGTACATAAGTTTTTTGGGATGATTTTATGTTTCCCATAGCAAATTATTTTTGCATATAGGCTAAGTAATTCTTAGTGGAACTATATTAGAAGTGAGATATTCAGCAAAGTTTCTTTGTGTGTGTGTGTGTGTGTGTGTTTGTATGCATGTATGTGTGTGTATGTGTATGTGTGTGCTTAAATGAAGGAACAACTTGGTACGACATTAAAGTTATGGAGCAATTTCATGTGTTTTACTTAAGTCAAAAAACAACTTAGATATTCCTTGTAACACTGTTTTCCTTGTTGTCTGGTGAAGCAATTGAAACTCAAGGAATTAAAAGAATGCCACTTATCTAAACTACATGGTACTCAATTGAGGTCAGTAGTCCTGTGTTAATATTTCAATTCACTCCAAACTCTCATATATTAATTTGCTCTTTTACTCAAATATTTTCACTGAATTTTGAGAACTATTGGTATGACAAACTCATTTTTTTACTTTTATTTAATAAATATAAATTTCTAAAGTACACATTTTGGATTATAGCGGCTTTTTCCCCCCATAACCTCCCTCCCACACACAACCATCCCATCTCCTGCTCCCTCTCCTATCCTATTCACATCAAGATTCATTTTCAGTTATCTTTATATCAGAAGATCAATTTAGTATATACTAAGTAAAGATTTCAACAGGACAAACTCATTATTGGAGACCAACATACATGAGGGTTAATTCAATATACAAATAAATACCTGATTTCCTCCAAATGACATTCTGAAAAATCCAAGCCATTGATTGTTTGTATCCCAAGATATTCTATCTGCCTTATTGTGAAATGGAAAAAAAAAGTTAACTCTACAAGCAAGGTAAGACCTTTAGCTCTGAGCATCTGGCTGGGCAAAGCAGTAACCAAGTGAAATATTTCACTGGCCAGCGCCGTGGCTCAACAGGCTAATCCTCCGCCTTACGGTGCCGGCACACCAGGTTCTAGTCCCGGTCAGGGCGCTGGATTCTGTCCCTGTTGTCCCAGCTCTCTGCTGTGGCCAGGGAGTGCAGTGGAGGATGGCCCAAGTGCTTGGCCCTGCACCCCATGGGAGACCAGAAGTACCTGGCTCCTGCCATCGGATCAGCGTGGTGCGCCGGCCGCGGCGGCCATTGGAGGGTGATCCAACGGCAAAGGAAGACCTTTCTCTCTGTCTCTCTCTCTCACTGTCCACTCTGCCTGTAAAAAAAAAATTCACTGAGTTGGAATTCTGGATTCCAAAGCAAGAAAGAGAAAGCACAGTTAGTGTGGAGCCACAGCAAGCAAACCTGTGCCCAGCCTTCATCAGTGACGTGTCAGCCCAGCCTGAAGAAACATGATCAGTGTGCTGAAAAACTCATGCATTATTCCATATACTCAAGATTGATTTTTGTAACTTTGTTCCAGGTCAGCAAGTTTACCAAATTACACAAGGCTTAGGCATGTAGTCAGATTCCTTTACACGATCTCATCTCATCTGTAAGCCCAAGTTCTTGTGCACCAGTGAACCTGAAAAGCTATGTCCAGACCCATTGAATTAAAGCCTCCTAACACTGAAAGGTGCCTTAGAAATACAAAGTGAGGAATAGAGCTCTCCTTTCTCTCTTCTTCATACTGTTATTTGGTAGGGAATTTTCCCAGTGTGATAATACAGCCTGCATGTCTGTCTGCACAAAACCAATAAAAGCATGCTTATTTGGATCTTTTCCATTACCCCTATTCAACCCTTTTTAAACTTCAACTTTCTGCTGATAGGTAAGGTTGGAATATTAAACCATTAACACCATGGCTACTATTACAGTTTCTAGAGTGGAAAAGACTATTGCATAAGCAATTAAATTAACCCCTAATTTGTTGTCACACTGCATGTCAGTCAAAATGATGTGTAATTTATATTTGATGCAATAACTCTACCCCAAAACGTAGGCTATAAATATTACCCATTTATTTAGCACACAATTGTGTGGGCCAGCAATTTGGATTTATTTCAGCTAAGCAGCACTGCTGCTGGCATTGACGTGGTTCACTCACCTGTCACTAGTCAGCTAGCAGTAGACAGTTCTACTTCCATGTGTGGAGGTTGGCTGTCACCTGATTCAATGGTAACAGTTGTGTCTCTTATCACCCAATATGCTAAGCTGGATTTGTTCAAATACTAGCTGCATGAGCCCAAATATAGCAAACAAGGAAGCCCCAATACCCCAGTGTTTTTAACTTCTTCATTTTCTCATGACTGTAATTCCTCTCTGGCTGCCCCAAGCTCTGTCTCATGGCCTAGGAAATGGACACCACCTTTGATTAGGAAGGAATGATGCTTTGGCCACCAATAGAAGAACCCTACATCTGGCTTAACGAGTAGGGAAGTGTGCTACATCGTGCAACAAGAATCTCCGAGTTCTGGTATTCTACTAAATGATTGATTTGCCAGCTCAAAACCGACATCATTTTTTTCCAGCCCTTCCCAGTGCTCCTCTATGATTCACAGCACTCATGCTACACCAAAGCCACTGAAGGGATGGTCAGAGTGGTGCCAGATGGTCACTTGCCAAAAGAAAGAGCAAAGGCAGAAGGGAACGGTCTTTTCTGGGGTGTCTATCGGAAAATAACAGAAGTTTCCCCGAATTCGATAGAGGAGTCCCTGTATGTAACGGTGGCTATATTTGTTTCATAAAACCGTTCCTGAAACCCCGTCTTCTAGGAGATGAAATTGCTGTAACCACCTTAGACGGAACATGTGGTGAGGAGTGGATCGTGCACATATTCAATAATTATTTATTGACTGAGTCCCTGTTGTGCACGTACACTATACTGGGAACCTGGATGGAGCAGTGGCCATGACGGTCTCGTTCCTAGTGGAGTTGCCATCCTGGTCAGAGACCAATAATAAACGAGTACATACAACACACCACTGGTGAGAAGGCCATTCAGAAAAGCATTAAGGGGAAGGGGATACAGGGATTGGAGGGAGGCTTCTGTCTGTGTAAGCCAGGTGAGCTTTGATCAGACACTTGAAAGAAATGTGCTGTAGATAGCACTGTGGATAGATGAGGTAAACACTGCCCTGAAAGGGGAAGCCACATGCAGACTCCACCTCCAGAGGCTTCTTTTGTTTTGTTTTGTTTTTTTGTTTTTCCAGCAGCAGCTTTATTGAGATAAATTCCCATTTAAAGTGCACATTCCATAGTTATTAATATATTTCCAGAACTAGAGGCTTCTTTTGAGAAAGAACAAGAGAGCCGGTGAGTCTGGATGGAGTGATCTGGGGACAAAGGGGTGACAGACAGACGGGAAGCAGAGACATCATCCATGGACAGTAAATCATAGGAATCCTTGCAGACTCCAGTGAGGTTTTCTTATTTTTCCTTTGAGTGAGTGACTTGAACTGGATTGTGAAGAATATAAATTAATCAGACTGCTGTGTAGATAACCAGCTCCTCGGAGCCAGGCACAGGGGAAGAACCTTGCAAAGCACTAGGCAGAGAACAATGGCCACTTTCCCAATCTCAAGAAACGGAGACAGCTGTGGTTCTGGATCTATGTGGACGGCAGGACAGAGAGAATTTGATGTACAGCATCAAAGTGCCCTGTCTGAGACATATCTTCCTCATGTATAAAATGATCACCACCTCACTGTGTTACTACAAATATTCCATGATATGCTTTATGTGAAATTATATTCCACAATTTTTTCTATCAACTCTCCCATCTTATTTCTAAAGGATTATAATGCTTTGTGCTTGCACGTAGCTTTTCTAGCAAATAGCGATGTCACACAGCATGCACCTCTGAAAAAGAAGGCAGAGACAGATTCAGGGACATGTTGGCAGGCAGAGTTTAACGTGAGGCTCAAAAGCCAGGAAGAAATGGATAGAGAATAAGCAGGCACATGAGGTGTGGAAAGACACAGCCATTTCTTTTTGGCTGATATTTGCTTCTGGCCCATCAGTAGTGTTAATAGCTGCATATAGCAGCTTACAGAACAAAATGTTCTTGTGTTGGGTAAACTGACTTTTCCTGAATGTCCCTAATAAATTACTTGGAATTCTCATAATGCCGTGTCAGTTTCATGGGGCTCATTCTTATGAACTTTCTTCTGGCCAACTTCTTTCCCAACAAGTGGACACTATCTTTATTGCTATAATAAATGAACTTTCATAAGCTCAGCTTTCTGTAATGTCACTGAATTTAGTTGAGAATAATGAGTGATTTCAATAGAACCATGAAGTTTCTGAACACTTTACATAGTATTATTTATCTATTTAAATAAATGTCTACATTGCTGTATTCTGCATATGTCACAAAAACCATTCCCAGTATTCCTACTCTGCCTTAATTAGCACAAGGTATGAGAAAACTCGGACATACATGTGCTTTTATATCTATGGATGTAGAGTTAAAGTATTTCAAAGTTTGGTTTCAATAAAACTGCCACTATAATATGGATTTTTGATGTTCTCAATAAGATAATACCTGTTAATACAGTTACATTTAAAAACTGGGTTATTTTCAGAGAAGCTAAACTTCAAGATACATACTATTATCCACATTTTTTCTTTTAAAATATCTATTTGAGAAGGAGGTGGGGGGAGAGAGAGAGAGAGAGAGAGAGAGAGAGAGAGAGAGAGATTCCATCTGCTGGTTGATTTCACAAATGCCCACAGTGTCAGTGGCTGGGCAAGGCCTGCCAGGCCCCAGAAACTCAATCTAGGTCTCCGATGTGAAGAGTCTCCCTTGAGTCATCTTTGCTCTCTCTCGGGGTCTATTTTAGTAGAAATCAGAAGCCAGATCCAGGACTTGAACACAGGTGCTTCATGTATTGTAGGTATCTTAGCCACTAGACTAAATGCCTGTCCCAAACCACAAAATACTTATTTGTGAAATACTCCCAAGAGCTAACTTGTGTAAGGCAGTTACATACCATTACTGTTATTCTGTCCTTCATGATATAGAGTATTCTCACTTATCTATAGCTATAGACAAAAGTGGTGAGCATTTACTTGTATTTGTTTTCACAATTATTTCAGCCAAGTTCTATTAGCCTGATACACTACTGGGTGAATGCATGCACACATGTGTGTATGTGTATGTCTGTGTTTTTTTAAACTTTACACATTAAGAATCAGAACATAGATATACTGGCACAATTTGGATTACATATGATAGCAAATCTTCAGCAACCAGAACCCATTTTAAGAAAATAGATTTTAGGACTGGTGTTGTGGCACACTGGATTAAACCACTATTTACAATGCCCATATACCCCATATTGGATCGCTAATTTGAATCTTGGCTGTCCCACTCCTGTCTAACTCTCTGGCATTGTGGCTGGAAAAGCAGTGCATAATGGCCCAAGCACTTGTGCCCTGGCCAAACTCATGGGAGGCCATGATAGTGTTTCTGGCTCCTGGCTTCAGCCCAGCTTATGTCTGGTTGTTGAGGCAATTTGAGGAGTAAACCAGCATATGGAAGAATCTCTCTCTCTCTCTCTCCCCTCATCTCTCTCTCAAACAAAAAGATAAATCTTCAAAATCTACAGACCCTATAGCTGTGATGCTGACATAAAAGCATTGTTATTTAAAACTCAACCTGACTGCTTCAATCTATCTGCAGTGCTAAATATCTTTAAAAGAACAGAAATAGTAGCACAAGTTCTTGTTCAGGGTAACAGCCGAGCTCAGCAACTCTACACATTTCAGTGCCACTGTCTTCAATTCTTATAGAAAAGTGGAAAGTAATTGTATTTGTTTACTTCTAGAATCTCAGTTTTGGTAGCAAAGTTGGAATACAAGCACAAGTACATTTTGAGTATTGAGCAATGATTTAAAAATTTAATTTAAATTTGTATATGTAATACATAAATAGAACAATATAAACTTGCCAGGGGTAAACCATTTTTGAACCTCCAAAAGCTGTGATTTCTTACAGTTCAAGTTAAAATATGTTAAAATCTAGGATAGTGCCGCCCTCTAATGTATTTCTGCAAACAATGGAAATAAATGCAATTCGGAGACTATGGATATAAAAATGCAATGCAACAGTTATGAAATCATCCAAAAGTTAAAAATGCATGTAGAACCTGATGTTATTGTCATTCCTTTAAGAAGCTCAACTTCCTTAATAGGATGCCTGTACCCATACTAAAGTGCCTTATTTGAGCCCAGACTCCACTGCTTCTGATCCAGCTTCCTGCTAATACACGCTTTTGGAAGCAACAGTGGTGGCCCAAATACTTGGAGATGCAGATGGAGTTCCAAGTTTCTGGCTTCATCCAATCCCAGGCTTGGCTATTGCAGGCATTTGAGGAATGAACCAATGGGGGGAAAATTCGTCTCTCACTGCTTTTCAAATAAAATAAAAATAAATAGGGACTGGCACTGTGGCGTAGTAAGTAAAGCTGCTGCCTGCAGTGCCGGCATCGCATATGGGTACCTGTTCCAGTCCCAGCTGCTCCATTTCCGACCCGGCTCTCTGCTTTGCCTGGGAAAGCAGTAGAAGACGGCCTGTGTCCTTGGGCCCCTGCACCCATTGGGAGACCCATTAGAAGCTCCTGGCCCCTGGCTTCAGAATGGCACAGCTCCGAACGTTGCGGCCAATTGGAGAACAAACCAGAGGATGGTAGACCACTCTCTCTCTCCCCCTGCCTCTCTTTTCTCTCTTTGTAACTCTGAGTTGCAAATTAAATAAATAAATCTTTTTTTTTTTTAAAGTAAATAAAAATTCAAATTATTTTTTTAATTTTTTTAAAAGATTTATTAGTTTTAAAGGAAGAATTACACACAAACACACATACACACACAGAGAGAGAGAGAGAAAGAGAAAGACAAAGATCATCCATCCACTGATTCACTCCCCAAATGGCCATAAAGGTCAGACCTGGGCCGACCTGAAGACAGGACACAGAGTCAGGAGCTTCTTCCTGGTGGTGTTTGGTCCATCTTCCGTGCTTTCCTAGGCACATTAGCAGGGAGCTGTATCAGAAGTGGAGCAGCTGAGACTTGATCTGGCACCCATATGAATTGTTGGCACTGAGGCAGTAGCTTTACCCGCTATGCCACAGTGTTGGCTCCATAAAACAAAATTTAAGGCATAAACTATGCATACTGTTTTTGAGGATCAGTATCACAACCAACCATTCGGGAGAAACTTGCTTTATGCAATGTACATTACAAATAACCCAGTGGTTTGTTCCTGTTCCAGTGTGCAGTCTTTCGCATTTTCCATAGCTGTTCAGTGATCTGAACATTCAGAAGCCAGTTTGAACTAGTTCTTCTGATTCTTCTGGAGCAATGAAAAGTGTTAGAAATACTCCTGAAGAATGATTCCAGTTGCATGTTGGGAAGTTTCTCTGAATAAAAATAAATGTGCACCAATAGAAGTGATATAAATCACTTCTGGCCTTGTAGGCCTTTACAAAATAAAATAGGTGTGATGACAGTTCTTTATTTCGGAATGCATGGAGAAGGCAAATTCTTCATTAGCCCAGTTATCTGCACAAGCAAGAACTCAAGGGAATGACAAGAGCAGATCAGGAAGAGATCCAGGAGGAAAGGCGGCCATGACTTCACGGAGAAAACACCTTGGCGACATTGTGCGCTCTGCAAGTACAGTATGTTTAGTCACTTAAATGTTGTGATTTGCTCTTTTAAATTAACTACATAACAAAAATCAAAAGGACTTGATTGACACCAGGTGAAAGCGTGCCTAAAATCTGGATCAAGGGCCAGTGCCGCGGCTCACTAGGCTAATCCTCCGCCTTGCGGCGCCTGCACACCGGGTTCTAGTCCCGGTCGGGGCTCCGGATTCTGTCCCGGTTGCTCCTCTTCCAGGCCAGCTCTCTGCTGTGGCCCGGGAGTGCAGTGGAGGATGGCCCAAGTGCTTGGGCCCTGCACCCCATGGGAGACCAGGAGAAGTACCTGGCTCCTGGCTTCGGATCAGCGCGGTGTGCTGGCCGCGGCGGCCATTGGAAGGTGAACCAACAGTAAAAGGAAGACCTTTCTCTCTGTCTCTCTCTCTCACTGTCCACTCTGCCTGTCAAAAATAAAAATAAAAATAAAAAAAAAAAACTTTATAAAAAAATCTGGATCAAAGTTCAGGTTTCCTTGCTCCCGGGACTGATTGATCCTGTGTTAAGAGGAGACTAGCTCCCTGACTCCCAATTTTCAAGTAAATTGGACATGTTGCATTATTTTAGTGCATTTGGATGTGTGTTCATGAAATGCCTTGAGCGTACCAAATTATGTAGTTTTAAGATTTGCTATTAGAAAGTAAAAATAACGAATTATTTCCTTTTAGTAATCATGCCCTAAATTATATAAAATTAGTTTGGAGATTCTCGTTTGCAAAAAATTCTGATCTACAGTTTTGCCCTAGAGGTTCAGAACCATGGATGATTGCCTCTGGGTTAAATTCAGACCATTACAGTTCAAGGACACGGTGTCATCCTTTCCATTGTCTGAGTTCAGTGGTTGAATTTGTTCCTTTGTACTTGTTTCCACTCGAAAGTAGAGTAAAAGACAAATATCAAAAGAAGTAAAATGAAAAATCTATTATGATAAAGGAGCAGAGAGAAGGTTTGAAATGTTCAGCTATTTTAAGATGCAAAAATCCTGTTTATTTTCTTCCTTCTTTCCTCCCTTCCCTCCCTCCCTCCCTCTCTCCTTCCCTCCCTCCCTCCTTCCTTCCTTCCTTCCTTTCTTCCTTCCTCGCTTCCCTCCCTCTCTCCTTCCTCCCTTCCCTCCCTCCCTCCCTCCCTCTCTCCTTCCTCCCTCTCTCCCTCCCTCCCTTCCTTCCCTCGTTCCTCCCTCCCTTCCTCCCTCCCTCCCTCCCTTCCTTCCTTCCTACCTTTCTTCATTCTCTTTTTGACTCTGAGAAGCTATAAAAGTTGCTGCATGGTTTCCTGACATTCACTTTACTTTCAGGCTGGTATCAGTGGTGGGTAGGGATCACAGGACAGCCTGAAACCCCAAGTGGAGAGAACGCTGATTAGAAAGAATCTGACAGTGTTGTTTTGGGTTGACAACCACTGCCTACCTTTGAAGTGGGTGCTTTACCACGCAGCACACACATCTGTGATCTGTCTCAGCTGTTTTTCATCTTTCTTTGTACTGATGCTCCGTGGGAGTTCGCAGTCTCCCACCTGCACAGTCTTTCCCCAGTTAGGTGTTTGAGATTTTAACTTTGCATTTACAAGTCAGAAAAAGCTACTTTAGCATTAGAGAAGCAAATTGTATCCACTATCAAAACAATCTGTAATTTTTATGATGTCAATGGAAAGCATTTATTTATATGAGAAGTATTTGCAAGTGAGACTCCAAAAAGTAACTCTTCAAGAAATGCACATTAATTTAAATCATTGATAAAATATCAACTTCAGAAAGTTTCCGAAAAGATTTGGAATATAAAAATTAGAAGATTTTCATTTCGGAATGCTGAGTAAAATTGTGTTTAATGTGAATACATTTCCCCATGTTAAATGCTGTGATAGAAAGAAATCATGAGAAGTCCATTATCAAACTGGTTATCTTTTTTTGAAAGATTTATTTATTTATTTGAAAGAGTTACAGAGAAGCAGAGGCAGAGAGAAAGGGGGAGAGAGAGAGAGAGAGAGGAAGATAGGCCTTCCATCTGCTGCTTCACTCCTCAAAATGGCCACAACAGCTGAAGCTGGGCTGTTCCGAAGCCAGGAGCCAGGAGCCTCCTCTGCGTCTCCCACGTGGGTGCAGGAGCCCAAGCATGTGGGTCATCTTCTACTGCTTTCATGCACCACAGCAGAGAGCCGGATTGGAAGTGGAGTAGCTGGGTCTTGAACCAGTGCCTCTGTGGGATGCCAGCACTGCAGACAGCCGCTTTACCCACTATGCCATAGCAACTGGCCCCCAAACTGGTTATCTTGATATATTTTTCAAAGCAATTAGAAAGCAGAAGTTTACATACATTGTCAGGTAACCCTAATAATGTTTCTTTGAAAAACTTCAGCTTCAAAAATAATTGATTTTGTTTTTAAGGTTAAAAGTAGATAAGGATACTGTGAGTGAGAAACCTCATTGAATTTTAATATAGCACTTAGTGAATGATTCAAAATACTCTGATATGTAAAAACACTTCTGGTAATAGAAAATAAATTGCTGGGGCCAGCGCTGTGGCTCAGCGGGTTAAAGCTGTGGCCTGCAGAGCCCACAGTCCGGCTGTTTCATTTCCAACACAGCACCCTGCTAACGTGCCTTGGAAAGCAGCAGAGGATAGCTCAATACTTGGGCTACTTCAACCTCGTGGGAGACCTGGAAGAAACGCCTAGCTTCATCCTGGCCCAGTTCTGGTAGTTGTGGCCATTTGGGGAGTGAACCAGTGGATGGGCGAGTCTCTCTCTGTCTCTCCTCTCTCAGGAATTCTGACTTTCAGATAAATAAACAATTGTTTTTAAAGAAAAGAACGTGGTAAGGATCAGCTGTAGCACTTTACTGACCTGCAAGACTGACTGAGACCCAGGAGTTCTGAGGACGGACAGGAGGTTAATCACAGATGCAGGAGAGGCTTGCGGGTTTTCATTTTCTTTTTATTCTAGACACATTTTACATGCAGAAACATCAGTCACAACTATTACTTCTCGCATATTTGCATAATAACTTTCTTTTCCAGCCCATTTGGCAAATAGCAGTGTGTCCTGATATATTATGAACTGGTAAGCCAAAGGCAACTGTGCTTCCTAGACTTGAAATATTATTTTTAACTTCATCCTGGCGGTAAATTTTCCCATGAGTGAATAGGGGAGAATGTGGATCTTTTCAGGAGGTAAGATATTGCAAATGGCTTGACATAAGGAGAATTCTTTGAATTTTGACATATAAACTTGTAATATATTTCTATATATTTTTGTTCAGTTTGTATTTCTTTGGATTGTGTAATTAAATTGAAAACAAAACCTAGTTAATAGGCACTTTCCTTATTACCTTGATTGTAAGTATGTCATGATTTTATACTTTCTGGATTTTACCTCCTTCCACATCAGAACTTCTCTTGCAAAAAATTAGGTATAAATATTTAGTATCATGCACACATTTTCACAGCCTAGATTGTGAGCATTTTGGTGATTCTGGCCATGTAATTACAAATAGGATGGTCTCAATAAACATTTGTTAAGTGAATAAATAATATCACCATTGCATTTAATAATAAATAAGGTCATAGGAAGTTTTATAAAAATAAAAATGTTGTATATACTGAAATTACTTTTCATTCAAATCATGAAGAAACTATTAGTTTGAAATAGCTTGATAACTTGAAAGATTAAAGTTTTAGGAGAAAAAAAAAATCGTTTCTAAAGATTATGGTAGAATAATAGTCATGATTTCCTTGCCGGTTCTGTATTCTGAATTCAGCATTCCTCTGCAACACCAACTCTATCTCAAATATCTTTTAGAGCTTGAGTGGAAGGCTATGAAAGGACGCTGCATTTAGTTTATTGCCATGATTAAATGAATGAACGGTGGCATGTAAATGTCTTGACCACTTCCCACAATAGTTTCAAGCTTCAAATAGATTTGTCCCACTGGAAATCCTCAGATATGGATACTGTGCATTGCAGCGTAAGGATGTACCGATAGAGGGGACGGAGGCCTGGCTTCCTACATGGGTGTGTGGCTTATTCCTCAATATTGGGTTTCCTCAAGCTGACCAATTTGTAGAACTTGTAAGTAGTTCTGATGACTAGATTTTGAGAGAAAAATTTAAGTGAGTTACAAATATATCTAAAATAATTATAAAAAAGCAATTTAAAAGAGAAGCATCTTATAATTCAATCTGATAAAATTACATAAGTATAGTAAGCATTTTAGTTTTAATCACTGTCTGTAAAAAGTGTTCACTCCCAGTGTTTCTGGTCATTTGACTAAGAATCCACCAGGGCTTCTGAAAGGTCATTTTGAAAATCTCAGTGAAAACACTAAGATTTAAAATATGGCTGCTTTTAAAGCAAAAAAAAAAAAAAAAAAAAAACAAACATGGAAATTTAAAATGATTTAACTTGTTGATTGATTGAAAAGCCAAAGGAGAGACAAGAAAAAAAAGGAGACAGAGAGAGAGAGAACCTGAGAAATTCATGCCTGCTGGTTTGCTCCCCAAGTATCTGCAATAGACAGGCTGGGCCAGGCCAGGAAGCCACGTATTTCAGTCCTCATCTTCAGCCTCCCACACTCATTAGCCAGAGGCTGGATCAGAAGCGCAGTGGGACTGTATTCTAGGGAGACAGTGTAGGATGTAGTGTCCCAAGGGCAGCTTAAACCCCTGCAGCACAACACCTGCCCCAGAGAATGATTCTTCATAGACACATTTATGAAGAGAAAGAAATAATATTTGCCACTTTTAAATGAAATGACAAAGTATGAAAAGGTGGAAAATCTGTAGATTTTATGTTGTGAACACATCTTAAAACCATAGGATATACTGTATATGTATTTATGCATTTTATAATTTGTACAAAATGGCCAATGTGTCTTACTTTGAACTTCCTTAGTATATAAAAGTGTGCTTAAGCAATGACTATAGCATCTCATCTTCAGAATATAATAAGGGGATTAATATTTTTATATAAACACATGTAATTGTGGAATTGAAACATTTATGAAATCCAGTCTACATCCAATCCAGCTGACTGCTAATGTGCCTGGGAAGCCCATTGAATTTAACATATATTTTAAAATATTTAATATATTTATTTTCATTTCCACATAATTCTATATAGCTTTTTTTTTTTTGACAGGTAGAGTGGACAGTGAGAGAGAGAGAGACAGAGAGAAAGGTTTTCCTTTGCCATTGGTTCACCCTCCAATGGCCGCCGCGGCCGGCGCGCTGCGGCTGGCGCACAGCGCTGATCCAAAGGCAGGAGCCAGGTACTTCTCCTGGTCTCCCATGGGGTGCAGGGCCCAAGCACTTGGGCCATCCTCCACTGCACTCCCTGGCCACAGCAGAGAGCTGGCCTGGAAGAGGGGCAACCGGGAAAGAATCCGGTGCCCCGACCGGGACTAGAACCCGGTGTGCCAGCGCCGCAAGGCAGAGTAATTATATATAGTTTTAAACCTGATAATCTTTGCTAAATTTTCTTTATATAATACAAAAGAACTGCTTTGTTAAAGGGAAAATTATTCCTTTTTCAAATCTACATGGTCATAAGTAAATTGGGGTTGAGCGCTGTTGAGGATAATGTTTTTAATATATTTAAAACTCAATTACTTATTGATAAATAATTAATAAAAATCTTTGCACAGCATTATTGCCACTTGTAATTATCAAAACTTATGCATTCCTCCAACATATTTAACAACTACAGGATTTGAACACACATGTGCATATATGTGTCATATATGCGCCCCACCATGCACACAGACATATACACAGCCATTCGCACAAGCACAACTGTGGAAGCTACGACCTTGACATAGCCCGTGTTTTTTATCTCATCTACCCAGATCTATTAATGTGACTTTCCACTACAGAAGCCCCGTAAACATACTGTAATTGATACATCAAACATTCAGGCAGCTGAAGAACTGTGAAGTAATTAAGCTATACATAACCTTTGTAAGACTAGAATTCCCACACCCCAGGAACTATATCATACCTGGAAAAAGTACTAAAGAGCTATTTTAAGAATGAAAAATGAGGCTTCATGTTCTGTTTAGATTTAATTCCCTAGTGCCATATTTATTTACAAGCAAATCGAGATGAAACAAAAGCCAAACTATCCAATTTATATAATAGCAAATTTAATTGGCATAAGTCTAGAGAGTTCACTGTGGACAACAAAGAAACAAATACGTCCTATAAAAATCATGCATCATAAAATAACATTTCAAGGTAAGTGTGGTATTTAAATATGTTTACCTTACTATACATGTAATTCCTTTTATTTTTTACTAATATTAGGAAAAACTGTAACATAATTGGAATGCATACTTTGAATGTAAATTGTTTTTCATCTACTTCTTTATTTATAGTATTCATTTTAGTTATCATTATGATTCAAATAATTTTCCCCATCATTATTACTAGACTAAAATTTAATCTAGCATTTTAAGATTTTATTTATTTATTTAAGAGATAGAGTTACAGACAGTGAGAGGGAGAGACAGGCAGAAAGGTCTTCCATCCACTGGTTAACTCTCCAAATGGCCACAAAGGCTGGAGCTGCACCAATCCAGAAGCCAGGAGTCAGGAGCTTCTTCTGGGTCTCCCATGCATGTGCAGGAGCCCAGAGACTTGAGCCATCTTCTACTGCTTTCCCAGGCCAAAGCAGAGAGCTGGATCTGAAGAGGAGTGGCAGGACTAGAACCCGTGCTATTGGGATTCTGGTGCCGCAGGCAGAAGCTTAACCTACTGTGTCACAGCGTGGGCCCCCTAATCTAACTTTTTGATTTCACATGTTTTTATTAAGTACAATTTTAAACAATTATTTAAGAGAATCAGCATAAGAAACTGAAATATTTAATTTTCTATGACTATAAAATTGAGGAAGACGCAATTAAAATCAGGGAAACTGACTGTCCAGTGTGTGACTAGTTGTACAACAAAGCATAACTTCCATAATTTTGCAGATCTCAATCTTTGATGTTTGATGTTGATGGGAAAGTAAGACATGACAATAGGTCTGCTCTGATTTCATCATCATTTAAAAAAAATCATCTATTATTTTTCACTTTATGTTTCTGTGTGGGAGCAAACTGTTGAAATCCTTAGTTAATGTATACTAAGCTGATCTTCTGTATATTAAGATAATCGAAAATGAATCTTGATGTGAATGGAAGGGGAGAGGGAGTGGGAAAGGGGAGGGTTGTGGGTGGGAGGGACGTTATGGGGGGAAGCCATTGTAATCCATAAGTCGTACTTTGGAAATTTATATTCATTAAATAAAAGTTTAAAAAAAAAGATATTATGGGGAAAATTTATCATTTACTGTCATATCACCATCATGACATACAATAAAGGACATTTAACTTCCAAAAAAAAAAAAAAAAAGTTGGGACTAATAGCAGGAAAACATGTTGATTTGAATGAGAAGATTCTTCCAATTTGTAACATTTAAAACAGGCCTCAGAGTATCCTGAGATTATAGACACCTAAATAAGAGTAGCACTTGAAAACCAAGTAATTTTATCTCTGTGCTTGCCTATTTCATTTGCTCAACTTGAAGTCAATCCTCCACATACATGCAATTTGGAATATTATCATCTCTTAAAAGTATTATTGTTTGGCCGGCGCCGCGGCTCACTAGGCTAATCCTCCACTTGCGGCGCCCGGGGTTCTAGTCCCATTTGGGGCGCCGGATTCTGTCCCGGTTGCTCCTCTTCCAGTCCAGCTCTCTGCTGTGGCCCAGGAGTGCAGTGGAGGATGGCCCAAGTGCTTGGGCCCTGCACCCGCATGGGAGACCAGGAGGAAGTACCTGGCTCCTGGCTTCGGATCAGCACGGTGCTCTGGCTGCAGTGTGCCGGCTGGAGTGGCCATTGGGGGGTGAACCAACGGAAAAAAGGAAGACCTTTCTCTCTGTCTCTCTCTCTCTCACTGTCCACTCTGCCTGTAAAAAAAAAAAAAAGTATTATTATTTAATATAAAGAGTTTTCCCTATTTTTAAAAAGATTTATTTTCAGGCTGGTGCTGTGATGTAGCGGGTAAAGCTGCCACCTGCAGTGCTGGCATCCTATATGAGTTCTGGTTTTTGTCCCAGCTACTCCGCTTCTGATCCAGCTCTCTCTGCTATGTCCTGGGAAAGCAGTAGAAGATGGGCCCAAGTCTTTGGGCCCCTGCACCAGTGTGGGAGACAGGGAAGAAGCTCCTGGCTCCTGACTTCAGATCAGTGCGGCTCTGGCCATTGCAGCCAATTGGGGAGTAAGCCAGCGGATGGAAGACCTCTCTTCCTCTCTACCTCTCCTCTCTGTGTGTAACTCTGACTTTCAAATAAATAAAAAAATCTTTAAAATTTTTTTTTATTTATTTGAAAGTCAGAGCTACACAGATAGAGTGGGTGGAGGGAGGGGAGGGGGAGAGAGAGAGAGAGAATATTCCACCTGCTGGTTCACGCTCCAAATGGCTACAATTGCCAAGACTGGGCCAGACCAAAGCCAGGAGCTAGAAGATTCATCTTGGTCTCCCAGGTGGGTAAAGGACTTGGCTCATCCTCAGCTGCTTTCCCAGGCTCATTAGCAGGGGGCTGTGTCCGAAGGGAAGCAGCAAACCTGGGACATCGGCACTGAAGAATGTGGCTAAACCTGGTACACCACAACACTGCCCCCATGTTTCTTATGTGTTATTAATAGCAATGTACACTGGGTACACTATGTACATCCTAATCTGTATCTAAATATATCTAAATATGGCACAGTATCTTCATCACTGTGATTTGAATTTCATTCTTCAGTAATGTATTTTCATAAGCAGAAGTATTTCATTATTGTGGGTTTTTTCTCTTCTCACCAGTGTTTTTGATCTCTGCCTCCTCCAATTTCATGAAGTTTTCCAGTATTTATTATTAAAATTTTTTTTTACTTTCCAAATGCAGAGCAACAAACTTTCTGGAATGATTTTTAGTTGCTATAGAAAGTAAAATCAAGTTTAATTTGTATGATTTTGATATACCATATTTTATTTGATATGTATTTAACTAAAGAGTGATTTCTCCATGGGAAATTGTTACATATATATATATATATATATATATATGCAGTCACTGAATATGTGCAGGTCTACTCATGTATTTTCTAACATCATTTTTATTGGTGTGACTTTGTCCATACACTTATAGCACATTTTCCCAAAGATTGAAAATAATGTTTGATACATATTTTGATTCTTTTATAACAATCTGCCTTGGGTATTCTTTGTCATTTATATTTCTGGTCAACTGTAGATCCAACATACAATTCCTACATAAAACCACTTGATAATAAATATCACGTTGCTATATATATAGGGACAGGTGTTGTATTACAGCAGGTTAAGCCACCCAATGGGATGCAAGCAGCCCATTATGGAGTGCCTGGAACTGATTCCTGCCTTAATCTTCTAATCCAGCTTCCTGCTAAGGACTGTGGGACAGCCCCTGCCACTCATGTGGCTCCCTTGGTTAATCCTCTGCCTGTGGTGCCCCAGATTCTAGTCCTGGTCAGGGCTCCGGATTCTGTTCTGGTTGCTCCTCTTCCAGTCCAACTCTCTGCTATGGCCCAGGAAGGCAGTGGAGGATGGCCCAAGTGCTTGGGCCCTGCACCCATATGGGAGACCAGGAGGAAGCACCTGGCTCCTGACTTCGGATTGGCATAGCCCCGGCCGTAGCGGCCATTT
This sequence comes from Oryctolagus cuniculus, assembly GCF_051225735.1. Classification (NCBI taxonomy): domain Eukaryota; kingdom Metazoa; phylum Chordata; class Mammalia; order Lagomorpha; family Leporidae; genus Oryctolagus; species Oryctolagus cuniculus. The sequence continues at coordinate 5,259,160 of NC_142879.1, read as the reverse complement.
TGGGGGTGAACCACAGAAGGAAGACCTTTCTCTCTGTCTCTCTCTCTCTCTAACTGTCTAACTCTATCTGTCAAATAAATAAATAAATAATATAGAATTGAGGGTAGATTAGGGAATGTACTGCACTATGATAGGGCTAATTAGCAAAAAAAAAAAAAAAAAGGAAAGGAAAAAGAAAGAATGAGAAAGGACAAAAACATGTGAAAATTGTGGGAAGTGTACTCTCGGGGAGATCTAGAGATAAAACCGCACTGAAAATTCTACAAAAGGAAGAAGAATGCTGTGAACCTGTGTGGAAGTTGCAGAAGTGCAGCACAAACACAGACACAACACACGACTGCGGCAGCTGAGAGCCGGAAATGGCAGCAGCTTGGAGACTGAGCTGAGACCAGACTGGAGCAACCCATGGTGATATAGCCAGGGGGAAAGCATGGTGCGAATCAGGATTGCAGACCTAGCGGCTGAGGTTACTAGCAGTTACCTGTGGACCCAGTGGAATTAAAAGCCGCACATTGCTCTCGTCCCATCCTCCCCTCAACAGCAGCTGCAGCATGGCTGAGAATGGGTCAGCACCACTTTGGGCTTAGGCGGCAGCTGTGGAAGACTTTGTGAGCACGCACAGCAACTGTCTGAGACAGAACGCCATCTTCTCAGCAGTACTGGCAGCAGTGGCAAGGAGAGGGCAACACTTGGCCAGTGGCACTTGTATACGCATGTGATCCAGAGATTCCAGTGGACGGAAAAATCTGCAGTCCCCACTGACTTTGAGCCTGGCTGAAAGGATTGACAGGTGGCTGGGCACCCATATAGGACTGTGAAGTGCCCCAGCATCCCAACAAACCACAGGCTCTGGGGCTCAAGCCAACTAGGTGGAGCTGGCTTGGGGACATTTGCTTCTCTATTGACTGGACAGGCTGGCAAGGCCGAGCAGGACCTCTGTACCCAGCTACTTTGGGATCCTTGTGTGCTCAGACTGTGGGGACTTGGAGGCTACATGAGAGGGTGCTGGGTGTAGTGGGGCGTCTGGGCAATCACTGGGTGTGGCTCCACATGCTTCATCTCCCTGATCACCTGGGGTGCTTCATTGCATCGAGAACCATGCTCAGAGTGAGGACTGTGCAGATCATTTGTGTGGTTCATATGGTGGCAAGATAACACCAGGGGATTGTTCTTGGCCACGTACTATCTACCAAAGTTGAGTAATGAGGACACAGAAAACCTAAACAGACCAATGACCAAGACAAGAATCAAATCAGTAATAAAGACCCTCCCAACAACAAAAAGCCAAAGACCAGATGGCTTCACTACTGAATTCTACCAGACATTTAAAGAATAATAATTCCAATTCCTCCCAAGCTATTCAAAAACAATTGAAAGGGAGGGAATCCTCACAAGTTCATTCTATGAATCCAGAATCACCTTAAATCAGAAAAATATACAACAAAGAAAGAGAAATGATAGACCAATATCCCTGATGAACATAGATGCAAAAATCCTCAACAAAAATACTAGCTAATCAAATCCAACAACACATCCAAAAGTTCATCCATCTGGAGCAAGTGGAATTTATCCCTGGTATTCAGGGTGGCTCAACATGTGTAAATCAATAAATGTGATACATCATATTAACAGACTAAAGAAAAAACATATGATCATGTCAACAGATGCAGAGAAAGCATTTGATAAAATAGAATATCTATTAATGATGAAAATCTTAGGCAAATTGGGTATAGAAGGAAATTTCGGCCAGTGTCGCGGCTCACTAGGCTAATCCTCCACCTGCGGCACCAGCACACTGGGTTCTAGTCCTGGTCGGGGCGCCGGATTCTGTCCCCGTTGCCCCTCTTCCAGGCCAGCTCTCTGCTGTGGCCAGGGAGTGCAGTGGAGGATGGCCCAAGTACTTGGGCCCTGCACCCCATGGGAGACCAGGATAAGTACCTGGCTCCTGCCATCGGATCAGCGCGGTGCACCGGCCGCAGCACACCAGCTGCGGCGGCCATTGGAGGGTGAACCAACGAGAAAAGGAAGACCTTTCTCTCTGTCTCTCTCTCACTGTCCACTTTGCCTGTCAAAAAAAAAAAAAAAAAAGAAGAAGAAGAAGAAGAAGAAGGAACTTTCCTCAACATAATAAAGGGGAATTGGGAAAAGCTGGCAGCATTCCCACTGAGATGCAGAACTAGACAAGGATGCTCACTCTTACAATTGTTATTTAATATAGTCCTGGCATTTTTAGCCACAGCCCTTATGCAAGAAAAAGAAATAAAAGAGCTACAAATTGAAAAGAGGAAGTCAAACTATCCCTATTTGCAGATGATATGATTCTATATATAAGGAATCCAAAAGATTACATTGAGAGACTACTGAACTCATAAAAGAGTTTGAAAAAGTGGCAGAACATGAAATTTACACACAAAAATCAATAGCCTTTGTATACACAGACAATGTCATGGCTGAGAAAGAACTTCTAAGCTCAATCCCATTCACAATAGCTAAAAAAAGAATTAAGTACCTTGGAATAAATTTAACCAAGGATCCAAGGATGTCAACGATCTCTACAATGAAAATTACAAAACACTAAAGAAAAAAATAGAAGGCATTAAAAAAATAAAAAAAAACTCCCATGTTCAAAAAACAATATCATTAACATGCCTATTTACTGAAAGCAATTCACATATTCAATGCAATCCCAATCAAAATACCAACAACATTCACCTAGATCTAGAAAAAAATGTTGTGAAAATTCATATGGAAACACAAGAGAACTCAGATAGGTAAAGCAATCTTATACAACGAAAACAAAGCTGAAGACATCACAATACCATATTTCAAAAGGTAATACAGGGCAATTATAATTAAAACAGCCTGGTACTGGTACAAAAACAGACATGTAGACCAATAGAATAGAGCACAAACTCTGGAAATTAATTTACGCTTCTACCATCAACTTTGACAAATGTGCTAAAACCAATCCCTGGAGCAACAACAGTTTATTAAAAAGTTAGTGCTTTCAAAACTGGATCTCCGCATGCAGAAATATGAAAACAGGTGACTACCTTACACCTTACACCTTACACACACACACACAAAAAAAACACTCAAAATGGACCAAATACCTAAATCTACAACTCAATACCTTCAAATTACTAGAGAACATTGTGGCAATCCTGCAAGTGTCATAGGCAAAGACTTCTTGGAAAAGAACCCAGAAGCACAGCCAATCAAAGCCAAAACTGACAAATGGGATTACATAAAGCTGAGAAGCATTGGGACCAATGCTGTGGCACAGTGGGTTAAAGACTTGGCCTGAAGCTCCAGCATCCCGTATGGGTGCCAGTTCTAGTCCCAGCTGCTCCTCTTCCAATCCAGCTCTCTACTATGGCCTGGGAAAGCAGTAGAGGATGGCCCAAGTCCTTGGGCTCCTGACGTGCGTGGGAGACTTGGAAGAAGCTCCTGGCTCCTGGCTTCAGATTGGTGCAGCTCTAGCATTGTGGCCATCTGGGGAGAAACCAGCAGATAGAAGACCTCTCTCTGTGTCTCTACCTCTCTTTCTAACTCTGTCTTTCAAATAAATAAAATAAATCTTTAAAAAAAAGCTGAGAGACATCTACACTGCAAAATAAACACTCAGCAAAGTGCATAGGCAACCAACAAAATAGGATAAAATATTTGCAAACTACACAATTGATAATGGGTTAATATCCAGAATCTATAAAAAGCTAAAGAAATTCAACAACAGTACAAACAATCCAGTTAAGAAATGAGCAAAGGTCTTGAAAAGGCACTTTTCAAGAGTGGAAATTCAAATAGCTGAGAGACACTGGAAAAAATGCTCAGGATCACTAGCCATAAAGGAAATACAAATCAAAACCAAATTGAGGTTTTAACCCACTCCAGTTAGAATGGCTCTCATACAGAAATCAACAAAAAACGAATTCTAGTGAGGTTGTGGTGAAAAACGTACCCTAATTGGTGTTAGTGAGAATATAAATGGGTACAGTCATTGTGGAAGACAATATGGAGATACCTCAGAGTCCTGAATATAGACATACCATATTACCCAACCATTCCACTCCTGGCAATCTACCCAAAGCCAAAGAAATCAGCACATGAAAGAGTTATCTGTACCACCAAGTTCACTGCAGCTCAATTCACAAGAGCTAAGATATGGAATCAATCTAGATGTTCATCAACTGTTGACTGGATAAAGAAAATATGGTATATATACACTGTGGAATACTACTCAGCTGTAAATAAAATTAAATCCTGACTTTTGCAACAAAATGGACACAACTGGAAACCATTATAGTTAGTGAAATAGCCAGTCCCAAAAAGACAGATGCTCTATGTTTTCCCTGATCCAAGGTAACCAGTAGAGTGCCTAAAATGTAATGTATTGCAGTGAAATGGACATTTTGAGAGGTGCTGATTGTAAACTGAGAGTAGGTCTTTGTAAACATTAATAGTGGGAATGGGAGAAGGAGGAGTAAGAAGGGTTGGAGCATGGGCAGAAGGGAGGGTAGGCTGGGAAATATCACTATGTCCCTTAATCTGTATATAACTTAAATAAAATTTTAAAAAAAGAAAAAAGAAGATACAAAAATATAGTTACATGGATGAAGTGTAAAAAATCATTAAAAAGCCTTTTAATTCATTCATTTTAAATATTTAGCTTAGTTATGGAGTTGTGCAACTTTAATCTCAGTCTAATTTTAGAATATTTTTGTCACTTACAAAGGAATCCACCAGACTATCAGCGATCATTCTACATTCCTTCTCATCTCTTGGCCAATTTTAGGTAAAAATCTAATCTACTTTCCACATTTATATTTGCCTGTTTCACAGAGCTCCTATAAATAGTATAATGAATAACATTATAAAGCTTTTTATGTGCTAAAGGTCTTATGTGCTGCTGTTTGTATCACTATTTCATTCCTCACAACTTCAAAATAATATTGCATTATATGACTAAAATACACTTTATTTATTCCATCATCAGTTGCTGGAAATTTGGTTAATTTCATTTTTGGCTAATGTGATTATTGCTGCTAAGGATTTATTTATTTGAAAGTCAGAGTTACACGGAGAGAGAGAAAGAGAAAGAGAGAGAGAGAGAGAGAGAGAGAGAATCTGCTCATTCACTCCACAGAAAGCCAGAACTGACAACACTGAGTCAGGCCAAAGCCAGGTGTCAGCAGCTTCATTAGGGTCTCCCCAGTGGGTGGAAACTTGGGCCTCTTCCTCTGATTTTCCCAGTCCATTAGCAGAGTGCTGGATTGGATGTGGAACAGACAGGACAAGAACTGGCGCCCATATATGGGACACCAGCATCGTGGGTGGTGGCTTTGCACAGTATGCCACAACATGAGTCCCTGCAATGCTCTTTATAGGTGTATGTTCTCATTTTTTGGCTATATTAATAGGAGAAAGATGACTTCGTATTAAGGAAATTATCTTAGTTGATTGATGAATTACCATATTGTTTTCCAAAGTAACTGCAGCATTTTTTCATTCCTGCATATTTTATATGTGGGTTCCAATTTTTCTACCTCTTCGCCAAAACTTGTCTGTCTTTTAGAGCACAGCCTGTATAATGGGTGTCAAGAAGTATTTAGATTTTTTTTATTATTATTTTCCTAGTGTCTCATGATGCTGATCTTCCAATCTCAATTTATTGTAAAGTGTGATGTTTGTGATGAGGATAAGTTCTGGGACACAAACATTCAAGGTAGACATTTCTCCAAAAGAGAGACACACATCATGCACTTTATAATGACATTTTGGTTAGTGACAGACCATATATAAAGAAGGTGACCTCATAAGATTGTAAAGTAGCCTAGGTGTGCAGTTGATATAAAAACTAGGTTTATGAAAGTATACTTTATAATGTTTGCACAATGATGAAATCAGCTAACCATGTCTCAGAACTGATCCTCCAGCACCTGACTTTTCAATTTAATGAATTATCGATTAATTTATTCTAGATAAAAGTGATTTATCCAATTACAGTCCACACTTCATATTCATAAGTTTTACATCTGTATATTTAAAAATATATAGAAAGAAATATTTGATAAAAAAATTAGAAAGTTTGAAAATGCAAGTTTGAATTTGAGTAGAATGCTATACTGAGTTCTATGGAAACTAAGTGACATGCAGTTATTGTGTTAAGTAATATAAATTATCCTCAGATGATTTAAAGAATATACAAGAATGCTTTAGGTTATATGCAAATCCTAAGCATCTCATTATTTTCTTAAAGTTTTATTTTATTTATTTGAATGCCAGAGTTACAGAGGTAGAGACACAGAGAGAGAGAGGCCTTCCATCCATTGGTTCACTCTCCAAATGGCGGAATGGCCAAAGCTGAGCTGATCCAAAGCCAGAAGCTAGGAGCCTCTTCCGGGTCTCCCACATGGGTACAGAGCCCAAGGACTTGGGCCATCCTCCACTGTTTTCCAGGCACATTGGCAGGGAGCTGGATTGGAAGTGGAGTAGCAGGGACTCAAACCAGCCCTATATGGGATGCATGTGCTGAAGGCCAGGGCTTTAACTTGCTATACCACAGCGCCAGCCCCCAGCCCTTTATTTAAGGGCTTGAACAGCCATAGGTTGTGTGTGTTTGTGTGTATGTGTATGCGTGTGTGTGTGTGATGCAGGAATCCCAGAATTAATTCCCTGTAGACACATAATCACACATATGTATTACAGCACAATTTGATACATATATGCATTTTTATATAACATGCAATGATCAAATCAAGGTAATTAGCATTTCTTTCCCTCAGATAATATCGTTTCTATATGCTGGGCATATTTGTATTCATCTTTTCTAATTCTTTTAAAACAGATGATTGATTGTGGACTAGTTACCATATGACACTATCGACTAACAGAATTAATTCCTCATATCTAATTGTATTTATTTACCTAATGTAGCATAATGGCTCTTGTCCTCAATCATTTATGGAAATAAAAACTTAATAAAATATAAAATATTTAAACATTCTTTCCTTCCTAGTGCATATTTTCTATAGACTTATCTTTAGGTTCATGAATTTTTCTTCAGCCTACTAAAGTCAACTTCATTTACACTGAAATTCTAGTTTTGGTTATTGTACTTTTCAATTCTGCTATTTTTATTTACTTCTTTATCATTTCTATATTTTTATTCATATCCTCTATTGTAACAGAAATTGTCTGACTACTAGTTAGTGTAGTATGTAGACTAACCAGTAGGCTACATGGTTACAATTTTGAGTAAATAAAAATAATGTAGAATAAATGAAAAGATTTTTTTAAGATATATCCATTTATTTGAAAGTCAGAGTTACACAGAGAGAGGAGAGGCGGAGAGAGAGTGAGATCTCCCATCTGCTGGTTCACTCCCCAGTTGGCCGCAATGGCTGGAGCTGTGCTGATCCGAAACCAGGAATCCTGAGCTTCTTCTAGGTCACCCATGTGGGCACAGGGGATCAAGGACTTGGGCCATCTTCTACTGTTTCTCAGGCTATAGCAGAGAGCCGGATCGTAAGTGAAGCAGCTGGAACTTGAACTGGCACCCATATGGGATGCCAGAACTGCAGGCAGCAGCTTTACCTGCTACCCCACAGCTCCGGCACCAACGCTACATTCTAGGTAAGACACATAAGTATCCAGGATAAGACAGTTAATCTATTTAATCTACTTCAGATTATTTTCTCAATCTACTAAGTGACGTTTTTAGATATTATGCTTTTAGGCGTCAGTGATGTGGCACCACAGTTGAAGCCACCACCTGCAATGCCTGTCTTTATGATGAGTGCGATTGCATGCCATCTGCTCCACTTTCAATCCAGCTCCCCGCTAATACTATTGGGAAAGCAGCAGAAGATGACCCAAGTCCTTAGGCCTCTGCACCTATGTGGGAGATCCAGATGTAATTCTTGGCTCCTGGTTTTGGCCTGGCTGAACCCTAGCCATTGTAGCCATCTGAGGAGTAAACCAGAGAATGGAATGTGTGTTTGTGTCTCTCTGCAATAAATAAATAAAGCCTTCATTTTTTAATAAAGAATTATGCAAAAATCACATAATAATTGGAGATCATTAGATTTTAGCTATGGTTACTACACTGTAGATTATTCTGACATTTTATCCCTTTATGAACAAACTTGGAGGTAACTTTTTGATAAATATAGCTTTAGAGAGACAAATAACATAAAATGCAATTATGTTCCATGAATCAAGACATTACTGATTTGAAAATAATAACATCAGCTGGGTATTTACTGAAGAATAAATATTGGATATTCTGTTTTAATTATATTTGATAATTTGTAATTGTTATAACAACTTTAAAGTATAATTTAATTTATGTTGTATACATTTCTATTAAATAAATTCTACTCATATCTGAAAATGGAATGTATGTGTATTTAATTCATTACTCTTTGACTTGACCTTGGAGCAATAATAGCCGCTCTACTTTGTCTAGGATTTATTATGATTAATTTTTATTAATTTCTATTTATGTTTCTATTTTTCAACAACGTCTCTTATTTTATTCAGTTGTGTTGCTTGTGAGAACTAATTTATTTAAATTAGCATCTTTTATCCCATTTTTTTTAAATGGAGCCAGCACTGTGGTACAAATGGTTAAAGCCTGAGCCTGTAGCACTGGCATCAAATATGGGTGCCACTTTCAGTCCCGGCTGCTCCACTTCCAATCAAGCTCCCCGCTGGAGCACCTGGGAGAGCAGTAGAAGATGGCCCAAGTCCTTGGGCCCCTGCACCCACGTGAGAGATCCGGAGGAAGCTCCTGGCTCCTGGATTTGGATAGGTTCAGCTCTGGCCATTGCAGTCATTTGGGGAGTGGTCATTGGTCATTTGGGGATGGAGGACCTCTCTCGCTCTGTCTCTACCTCTCTCTGTAGCTCTTTCAAATATAAAATAAATCTTTAGGAAAAAAACTGTAAACTTAATAAAGTAGATGCAGCACTGCTGTCCTGCCAAGGGTAAATATGTGATTTAAGTGCTAATAATGAATCTATTTATAATACACTTACAAATCATAAGCCATTGGTGAATGATGATCAATCATCCTCCATCTGGAGATAGCAAGGAAAGAATAGAATGACACTTCTTTCGTACCTCTGGTTGATGCAGTGTTTAAATATTTGATTCATCACAATAGTGTATAAAATATTAAAGAATGGCTGAGAATCCATCTCTTGCTGCCTGAATATGTTCACTTTCAATAGCACTCTGAATGAGGCTTCATGATGACAATACAAAATACTAAAATGCCTAGAAATTAGTTGGTAAGATAAATTTCACATAAACTCTTTGGACAATAATTACTTTTAAATTTTTTATTTATTTTTATTTTGTTATGTAAAAGGCAGAGAGACAGAGAGAAAGAGGGAGAAAGGTCATCTGTCTGCTGGTTGACTGCCCAAATGTATTCAATAGGCAAGGCTAGACCAAGCTGAAGCCAGGAACCTGGGACTCCATCAGGGTCTTCCCAGTGTGTGGCTGAGATCTCAGTAGTTGAGCCATAATCTGCTGCCTCCCAGAGGGCACAGTACCAGGAAGCTGGATTGAAAGTAACGTACCCAGGTCTCTAGTCAGACACTCCAGTCTGGGGTGCAACTTAACCACTGTGCCACATGCCTGCCCTGGACAATACTAAAACAAAAAGATCCTTGCATGCAGAGCATAACCAGCATTGTAAGTGAGAACAACAGGATATGGAATGGCAAGCTATTCTGAATTCAAAACGCGTTATATAGGAAACTAAACACTTGGGTTCTTTTTTTTTTTTTTTTTTTTTTTTTTTTTTTTTTTTTTTTGACAGGCAGAGTGGACAGTGAGAGAGAGAGAGACAGAGAGAAAGGTCTTCCTTTGCCGTTGGTTCACCCTCCAATGGCCGCCGCGGCCAGCGCGCTGCGGCCAGCGCAGCGCGCTGATCCGATGGCAGGAGCCAGGAGCCAGGTGCTTTTCCTGGTCTCCCATGGGGTGCAGGGCCCAAGCACCTGGGCCATCCTCCACTGCACTCCCTGGCCACAGCAGAGGGCTGGCCTGGAAGAGGGGCAACCGGGACAGAATCCGGCGCCCCGACCGGGACTAGAACCCGGTGTGCCGGCGCCGCTAGGCGGAGGATTAGCCTAGTGAGCCGCGGCGCCGGCCAACACTTGGGTTCTAATCACAAGGAAGGAGAGTATCCCATGGGAGGATACACAATCATCAAGTATGTGATGAGTAATAAAAAGAACATGCACCCTGAGATATTGTCTGTTTGGGTTTTGCTATTTATTGTTACTGGCTGGAAAGCTGTAAATAAGGATTAAGAGTTCAACGTGAAATAGAAAAGGAGTAGTTAGGACTGATAAATGATTGCAGATTTTACTTGAGCATTGAACATACAAATTTTAATAAATACACATGCAACATTTCACCTCATATTTTGTCATAGAAATGAGAAACGGTTACTATTACTTGGCATTGTTATTTATATAGTTCAGGTAAGGCCAATCATGTTAAGCAGATTGTATTAGTAAAAAATAAAAATTAATATAATTTATATTAAATATTACTTACAATGCTTCCAACATTGTTTTCAGTATTTTGTAGGTTCTAATTTATTCAGTCCTTATAAAAAAAGTAAATAAATTCCTTTAAATAAATCACATTGGCTATGTTTATATTTGGAGTACACTTGGAATGTCAGCTGTTTCATTCTCTCTTTACTAGTTTGGTTGTGATAAGTAAGGTTAATTATTATTAGTTACTAGTTATTAGTTATATAACTAATAGTTATCCCAGATCAGGGGAAACATATGATCTGTCTTTTTTAGGACTGGCTTACTTCACTAAGTATAGTGGTTTCCAGTTGTATCTATTTTGTTGCAAAAGAATTCCATTTTTTTTAAACAGCTGAATAGTACTTCATAGTGTGTGTGTGTGTGTGTGTGTGTGTATACCATAATTTCTTTTATCAGGTCATCAGTTGATGGACATCTAGGTTGATTCCATATCTTAGCTATCGTGAACTGAGCTGCTATAACCATGGGGATACAGATAACTCATTCATGTGCTGATTTCTCTTTGTTTGGGTCAATTCCCAGGAGTGGTATGGATGAGTTATATGTTAAGTCTATATTTAGATTTCTAAAATAATTCCATATATCTTCCACAGTGGCTGCACAAATTTACATTCCTACCAGTGGTATATTAGGGTATCTTTTCTCCCACATTCTCACCAGCATTTGTTTGTTGATTTCTGTATGAGAGCTGTTCTAACTAGGTGAGGTGAAACCTCACTGTGGTTTTGATTTGCATTTCCTTGATGGCTAGTGATCCTGAGAATTTTTCCAAGTATCTGTTGACCATTTGAATTGATGTGTTATCCATTTATCCCACAAAATGTACAATAAATGGTAGTGGTATGATGTATGTGCAGAATACTATGAACTTGCATGAAAAATCCAAGAAAAATTGGAATGAATTGATGGATATTCAATGTTTAGGGACCAGGAGACTCAACATTATGATAGAATCTCCCAACATGATCTATAGATACAACAAAATTGGAATAAAAATCATACCAGAGTATTTCACAAATAATCACAAATTCATTCAAAAATGTACATGGGAAGGCAAAATCCTTAACACACCCAACACAATACTGAAGAGACAAATGTGATAGGAAGATTCTCTCTTCATGATCACAAGCTGTAATAAAGAAGAAAAAAGAAGTGGTGTTTGACAAAAGAGCAGATATACAAATAAATGGAATTGAATAGATGGAATGTAAATAGTCCTACAACTTCAGAGTCAATAGTGTTTTGGTAACAGGCAAACACATTTCAAGAAGAAAAGATAAATTATTTCAATCAATGTTGTGCAACACGTGGGCACGCATCAACAAAACATGAATCAACACAGAGATTTCATATCTTTCAAAAAAGTTAACTCATAGTTGACCATACACCTAAAAATAAAATAAATAGTTTTAAAACTTCTGGGAAAAAAAATCAAGTTTAAATGGACATGTACTTGGAATTGGCAGTAAGTTTTTATATACAATTAACAAAATATATGTTCAATGGGTGAAAAAATTGATAAATTGGATTTCAAAAAATTAAGAATTTCAATTGTGTGACAGAGGTGAAGAAAATGAAAGCACAAGCCACACATTAGAAGAAAACACATGAAAATACATATCTTCTATAGAATTTGCTTATAAAACTAGCAAATAATGATTAAAACACAACAGGAAACAAATGGTCTAATTAATTGAGCAAAGGATCTGTACAGAAGCTCACCAAAGAAGATATGCTGTATTTAAACAGTCAAGTGAAAATATACTGAATATTATTTTACATTAAGGCTTCACAGTAATCAATATCACTACCCACTTATTAGAATGGTTAGAATCCAAAATAATCTAGAACACTTGCTGGCTATACTAAAGAACATGAGAAACTCTTCATTCTTCACGGATGGAAATGCAACATAAGTATTTCAGGTAACAGTTTCACATTTTCTCACCAATATAAATGTAAACTTGCCAGCAACAGTGCTCCTAGGTATTTACTTACTTGAGAGTTATTTCCACATAAAATCCTACATGTGGATGCTGGTTGGTGCTTTACTTATAATCTCCTAAAAATGGAAGCAACCAAGAAATCCTTCAATAGGATGATTGATTAAAAACACACACAATACATCACACAATGGACAGCTTCTTAGCAATTAAAGAAAATGAGATATAACTTCACAAAAGAGACATGGATGACTCTTGAATTCATATTGCTCTTTTGAACAAATCAGTCTGAAGAGGCTTCTTACCATAATATTCCACCTAAATGACATTCTGGGGAAAAAGCATCATAACCTTAAAGATCAGTACGTGGGGGCTACCATAGTGGCTCAGCAAGTTAATCTGCCAAAGTTTAAGCTGCCAACTGAGGAGCAGATACCATACCAAAGTGATGGTTTGAGTCCGGGGTGCGCTGCTTCTAATCCAACTCCTGCTAACGTGCCTTGAAAAGCAGCAGAGTATAGCCTGATTATTTGGATCCTGCCACCAACATGGGAGGCCCAGATGAAGTTCCTGGTTCCTAGCATTAAGTGGGGTTAGTCCTGGCCATTGCAGCCATTTGAGAAGTGAACTAGCAATTTAGCAGACGGAAGATAATCTCTGTGTGTGTGTCTTGCTCCCCACTGTCCAAATAAAAAAATAAACATAAAAAATACATCTTTGATAAAGATTAGTACTTACCATGTGTGTGGATGGGAGACTTAATTATGTGAGGCTCAGAGAACATTTTAGGGCTGTACACTCTCCTAACGATACTGTAATAATGCATATATTACACAGTGAATGAATCAAAACACCTTCAACCTTACTGAACACAGAGTGATGCTTAATATCTAATAATTAAATAAATATGAGAGCCTCTGTTCCCATCCCTCTTCCTCTTTCTCTCTCTCTTCTTTGTATGTGTATGTGCACACATGTGCATGTATTTCTCTCTCTCTCTCCTAATTTTCATTAGAAATTTTAATTTTTTAAAGATAAGGCTCTTTGGATAAATATCTGATTCTATGACTGCAGAAAGAATGTGTAAAATGAGCTTTGAGCATCTTGGAGCGCTACAGATTAGGGATGTACTAACAGGACATGTGTTGTGGTGAAGCAGGTAAGGCAGCTGCCTACAATTCTAGCATCCCACATGGGACGCTCCGCTTCCAATACAGCTCCCTGCTATCGCAGGGAAAAGCTGTGAAAGATGGCCCAAGTGTTTGTGCTCCTTCATCCATATGGGAGACCTGGAAGAAGCTCTTGGCTCCTGGCTCCATCCTGGCCCAGCCCTGACTGTCCCAGCCATGTTGGAGAGTGAATCAGCTGATGGAAGATCTGTGTGTGTGTGTGTGTGCGTGTGTGTGTGTGTCTCCCTCTCTCTCTGTAACTCTTTCAAATAAATAAAATATTTTTAAAAAGAATGTGCTGGCTGGCGCCATGGCTCACTAGGCTAATCCTCTGCCTTGCGGCGCCGGCACACCGGGTTCTAGTCCCGGTCGGGGCGCCGGATTCTGTCCCGGTTGCCCCTCTTCCAGTCCAGCTCTCTGCTGTGGCCCGGGAGTGCAGTGGAGGATGGCCCAAGTGCTTGGGCCCTGTACCCACATGGGAGACCAGGAGAAGCACCTGGCTCCTGGCTTCATGTTGGCCCAGCGCGCCGGCCGTGGCGGCCATTTGGGAGGTGAATCAACGGAAGAAAGACCTTTCTCTCTCTCTCTCTCTCTCTCTCTCTCACTGTCTAACTCTGCCTGTCAAAAAAAAAAATGTACTAACACACACACACACATTTGAGTATGTAAAAGGGACAAACTTAAAATATTTCTAATGGCCAAAGCTTAAACAATTCAAACAAAACAAATAAATAATATTCAATCACAACTCAAAATATGTAGTAAATTTTTACCAATCCATTATGACACAAATATCTGAATAAATAAACAAATAAGGTGGGATTTGGGAGGAAGAGTCAAATCTCTTGTACAGAATCTAAGACACGATTTATATTGAAATTCCACTCTCAAGGAAGAGGACCATATGCTTATCCTTTACATGTGAACTTATATAGGTATTTATTTTAAAAAGGTTATGTCTCTATATTTTAAAAAGGTTATGCGTATGTATGTCTGTGTAAGTCTCTATGTACATGTCTCTGTGTATGTGCCTGTGTATGTCTGTGTTTGTGTGTGTGTATGTGTATGTCTGTGTGTCTATGTCTGTGTATGTCCGGGTGTGTGTGTGTGTCTGTGTATGTCTGAGTCTGTGTGTGCGTCTGTGTATGTCTCTCTCAGTATGTGTATATCGTGTGTGGATGTCTGTGTACGTCTCTGTGTGTATGTGTGTGTAAGAGTATGTCTCTGTGTGTGTCTGTGTATTTCTCTGTGTGTGTGTATCTGTATATGTCTGTGTGTGTGTCTGCATATCTCTCTGTATGTCTGTATGTGTCTGTGTGTGTCTATGTTTGTATCACTGTGTATGTATGTGTATGTCTCTCTGTGTGTGTATGTCTGGAGGTGTGTGTCTGGGTGTGTGTGTCTGTGTATTCTTTCTGTGTCTGTATGTCTGTATGTCTGTGTTTGTATGTCTCTGTGTGTGTGCATGTCTCTGTGTACGTGTGTGTCTGTGTATGTATGTCTCTGTATGCTTGTGTATGTGTGTGTGTCTGTATATGTCAGAGTGTATGTGTGTGTCTGTGTGTATGTTTGTGTGTCTGTGTGTGTAATTCTGTGTGTCTCTGTGTGTGTGTGTCTGTATGTGTGTGTGATAAAATCGTACTTTTGAAATGGGAAACTTAGAAACCCAGCTTCAGCCAAAGGAAGCCAGGTAAACAGCCGTGACGAATACTTGTGTTATGTTGCGCTCTGCTCACACTCTGTGGTCTGTGGTCTCTCACTCTGTGGTCTCTTTCTCACTATATATATATGTGCATATATATATTTTTATATATATAGCCTGTTCTGGTCAGGGTGAACAATTCACGTGATTCTAAATTTATTCAAATTATCTGACCAGTTCTGCTTAAATCTCACAAGATCATCAAACACAAGAAAAACCTGAAATGTTCAGCAAAAGCCTAAGGATCAGGACTATTAAACACAAGCTGGCGTCCTGGTGAGATTCTGAATCAGGAGAAGTTCATTACATAAGAAATAAGAAAATCTAACTAAAACATAGACTATTATAAATAATGAAATTGTATGTGTTCTTTAGTTTGTCAAATATACAAGATTAATGCGAGATGTGAGTAATGGGGGAACTTGTTTGGGGTATGCATATATTAGCTGTCTCTGTAATATCGTCATGATTTTTATTTCAAAAATAAGAAATGATTTTAAATAAAATGTCCATTTTAAAGCAAAGGCTTCCAATAACATCTTTCCTGGCAATATTCTTACTTCTTTAATTCTAGACATGAACTTTCTTGCCCCTTTAAATTTTAGATACTCAGACCTTTCTACATTTTGATGGGATGCTTTAATTGCTAATAAAAGCTGATTAAATCTCTGAAAAAAAATTCTGATACTCAACAGTTATTATATTCATGTTGAAACCTCTCATTTTCCCAAAGCACATTTACACTGAAATTTACTCTTATATTAGTTTTAATCTTTTAATGCAGGTTTTTTTTTTCAAATTGGATTGATTTGCTAATGTTAGTGAACCTTTACTTACTAAGCAGTTTAAATGTATTTTGTACATAATGAAAATGTAAATCAATGAGTATTTTAAAACTAGAGGTTTGTTGCTTAATGCCCAATTTTTAATCATCTAGAACATAATAAAATGTCACAAATGACAAGCACTGTTGAATCAGCATTTCAAATATTGTTCAGCTCAATATCTATTATGATGCTCTTTTAATAGTTACACTGCAGCACATTTCTAAGTGCAATAAAGTAGAATTAAATAGCATTTTATGTGAACTATATTAAAGCAATTCCTGAAGATAATTCAATCTGGGTTTCCACTGTTTTCAGTTATGCTTCTTGAGGTTTCTGTTTCTGTTTTTGTTTATTTTTTATACATGCTGTTAGAGCATTTGGAAAAGCAATTAACATGGCGAATATACAGCTTGCTGGCTTCAAGGTGCACTGCTCCAGCAAACGGTAAGGTCTTTGAAAGTAAGTCTACTTCTGCAGTTTATTTAATTGGAAACTGTATAATATAATAAGCACTCTGATATATTTTATTCCATGGGTGTTTTATGTGGTGCCACGTCAGTTATGTGTGTGTATATATGTATAGATGTTTACATATACAAGATTGCCATATATACATATACACACACACACATATATATGCACACACATTTATATGTATATATAATTTCCTTATGGGAAATTGAACTCTATTAGAAACTATATATGTGGGGGCTGGCACTGTGGCACATTGGGTTGATGCCCTGGCCTGAAGTGCCAGCATCCCATATGGATGCCAATTCAAGTCCCGACTACTCCACTTCTGATCCAGCTCTCTGCTATGGCCTGGGAAAGCAGTACAAGATGGCCCAAATCCTTGGGCCCCTGCATCCACATGGGAGACCAGGAAGAAGATCCTGGCTCCTGGCTTCAGATCGGCGCAACTCCGGCCATTGCGTCTAATTGGGGAGTGAACCATCAGATGAAAGACCCCTCTCTCCCTCTTTCCCTCTGCCTCTCCTCTCTCTGTGTAACTAACTTTCAAATAAATAAATAAATCTTTTTAAAAAATTACAAACTATAAATGCAAGATGAGATCATTCTGACGTGCAGTTGAGGTCCTGGCTACAATATGTTCTATTAAGAAGCAACGAGAGACAGAGACAGACAGAAGCACACACAGGAATACCCAGGATTGCTGGAAACAGCAGGGCCTAAAAGCAAGGTATGGATAGATTGCCCTTCAGTACTTGCAGTGAATGTAACCTTCCTGACTGATTTGATTTCAGGGTCTAGCTTCCAGAAATGTGAAAGAATAAATTCCTGTACTTTTAAGCTTTGCAGTTTATGGTACTTTGTTACAGCAGCTCTAGAAAGCTACTAGAATGTTCTCTAATTGAAATTACAAAACCACTTTTGTTAAAAATAAGTAAAATTAATAGAAATTCAAAAGCAAATGGGGGAATAAACAAGCAAACTATTATACATGCAATTAACAGTTGAACATTGTTCAGTAATAAAAGGAAATACATAAAAATATATGGACAAAATAAATGTCACAAAATATAGATAAAATAAATATGTACTGCCAAGTGAAAGAAGCCAGCTTGATTAGGCTACAGGTTGTTCTTGTCTAATTACGTGACATTCTTCAAAAGGCAAAACTGGAGATATAAAAACACCAAAGATTGAAAGTATTTCACAGAGAGGAGAGAAGATGAAATGATTCATGTGCATTTTTAGGGGTAGAAACTTTTCTGTTGATGTTGTAATAGATTGATGACATCATACATTTGTCAAAACTTAAAGAATTTTGCTGGATTAAAAATTATCCCAAATAAATAAAAATATTTAAAACATCATTAGGGAGGCCAAAAGATTCCAAGACAGAAGGCATTGTGTGACAAAAAGATAGGCTATAACCAATGGTTACACAAAACTGGAAGAAGTAAGATAGCAAAGTGCTAACTGAACCAAATTTGGAAATTAGAAGAGTGGATAAGACTAAAGCTAAAGAAATTGTACATAGGCACGCACTCTAGTTGCTAAAATTACTTTTTTTTTTAAATTGACAGATAGAGTTAGACAGTGAGGGAGAGAAACAGAGAGAAAGGTCTTCCTTCCGTTGGTTCACCCCCAAAATGGCCGCTACTGCCAGAACTATGCCGATCCGAAGCCAGGAGCCAGGTACTTCCTCCTGGTCTCCCATGAGGGTTCAGGGCCCAAGCACATGGGCCATCCTCCACTGCCTTCCCAGGCCACAGCAGAGAGCTGGACCAGAAGAAGAGCAACCAGGACAGAATCCGGTGCCCACATGAGATGGTGGAGCGGCAGGTGGAAGATTAACCAAGTGAGCACGGCGCCGGCCCCACTAAAATTACTTTTATGTTAGTGCTGACTAACAATTCTGACAGGATTATACATGTATATGTGAATTGAGCAACCTAAAATGGCAGAGGGATGAATCCAAATTTCTCATTATTGGAGTAGTCATTCAGAATCAAGCCATGGTTGAGTCTGGAATTACTAGCTGGCGCCACGGCTCACTAGGTTAATCCTCTGCCTTGCGGCGCCGGCACACCGGGTTCTAGTCCCGGTCGGGGCGCCAGATTCTGTCAGATTCTGTCCCGGTTGCCCCTCTTCCAGGCCAGCTCTCTGCTGTGGCCTGGGAGTGCAGTGGAGGATGGTCCAAGTCCTTGGGCCCTGCACCCCATGGGAGACCAGGAGAAGTGCCTGGCTCCTGCCATCGGATCAGCGTGGTGTGCCGGCCGCAGCGCGCCGGCCGCGGTGGCCATTGGAGGGTGAACCAACGGTAAAGGAAGACCTTTCTCTCTGTCTCTCTCTCTCACTGTCCACTCTGCCTGTCAAAAAAAAAAACAAAAAAAAAGAGTCTAGAATTACTCATGAAGAAGTGAAGTAGTAAATTAGAATAGGACACACAGACTCAGGTTTAGTTTATTACTGATACAGATAAGAACGTTTAGAAATATGTATAGATCTGTGCATATACCCAGATCAGTATGTACAACTACATTATCTTCTTCTGTTAATTCACACAGAAGTAAAGGAAGCCTAGTAGAAATGGGAGCATCAACACTGGTGCTCCGGCATAGTGGACTGGGCAGATGAATACAATACCAGCATCCCAAATGGGCACTGGTTCCATTACTGGCACATCCGATCCAACTCTCTGCTGATGCACCTGGCAAAGCAGAGGATGACTGGTCCAGATACTTGGGCTTCTGAACCCATGTGGAGATCCAGATGAAGCTACTGCCTTCTGTCTTCATCCTGGCCCGGTTCTGGTTATTCTGGGCATTTTAAGGGTAAACCAATGGATGGAAGATTTTTCTCATTCTTTCTTTCTCTCCATCTCTCTGTAATTCTTCCTTTCAAATAATTAAGTATTTCTAAAAAAACAAGTGGAAACATCTAGGATCTTACATTCTATTAAGACTCCACAATAAAAGAAAGGGATAATCTTTGGAGAAATGAATGAAATAGGACCAGAGTATAAATATATGCATGAACCAGAAAAATTAAAATTGCTCAAGAAAGAAAATAAATCAAAGTTATATGAGTTTGTTAAAGGCACAAAGGACCGATTCAAAAAAACTTCCAGTAGTCAAAGTAGAATAATTTGAAACAAAAATAAATCAGGAACCATTGGATTTTAACCACAAATATCACATAAATATATATGAATGGATGCTAATATAACAGATTGAACAAATAAATAAATGGAGAGAATGAAAAAAATTATGCTGGGTATGAATTTTGAAATTAATATAATCTATAATTCATTAATTGTGGGTCTTTCATAGAGATCACCTAACAGACCATACATTACAGGAAAGGCAGATAAATAACTAAATACACAGAGTAAACTCTGACAACACTTCATCAAGGTCAACATCAAGGTGGATTCACATTGTCATTATACACCCCTGATACAATGTCTTGAGAAGGATACTTTATTTCTGTGGTCTTTCCAAAATCCCATAACCCCAGGGTAACCATGAGAGGAAAAACTAAGGAAATACAAGCACAGTATTACAGATGACTTCCTACATGATTACATACAAATATGTGACCAGACAGTGGCTAGGAAATGTACTAGTTTTCAGTGAAACAATGATGAAGGAAATGTGGTCTATTTCTCCAGGAAGCTCGCAATAAGTGGTGAGCAAAAATCATTTACCCCAATAATTCCACACAATCGTTTAGAAAGTATCATAGCATACAGATTTGTGATGTGCAAAATAAGGAGACAATGGAGCAGACTTAGAGGCAGGTGCTTGGAAACAAATGGGCAGTAAGAAGTTTACGTAATCAATCATTAGAACAATGCATTGTGCCTTCATGTTTTCCAAGACTTCAGTTCAGCTAAGCCACACTAAAGGACCTGGCATTAAAAAATCTTGTAGAAATCCTGGTTGATAAAATTAACACCAAAATGATTCGCCTTTACTTTTATGGGATACAGTTATTGATTTCTGTGTCATTCTCTGGATGGTATCATTACCTGTCCCCTCAATTCAGTGCTGCAGTCACCTAAATAACTTGTGTGTAAGAGCATATTTCCCAAAATAGAGCTATAAAAGCTCTTCACATGTAACTTTTCCTCAGTAAGATTTGCTTTATTCTGCGCATGTCATTGTGGTGAAACATAAATATCAACATACCTCCTTTAGAGTGACCATGCTCAGAATATGATTGATTCTTTTTCTAATTTAACATTAAGTTCAGAAAAGAGGTTTGCTTTAAGATACTGTACATCTTAGCTCTTTGAAATAAGATTAGTTTATTTTTACATCATTTTGAGGTTAACAGAAAAAAATGAGAAGGGAATGTAGTACTTAAAAAAGGAAGAATGATATGCTAACTTTTGGGATACTCATTAAATTGAACTTGTTTTCAAGTATGCTGTATGACTTAGAGAAGGGTTCCTCAGTCTTGGCACTCCTGCTGTTATCAACCTGATCATTTCCTATAGAAAACTGTCGCAAGTACTATATGATGCTCACAGCCTTGGTGGACTCTGCTACCTCAATGCAACAAGTACAAAACCCCTTTGCACACTGTGATAATAAAATACGTCTTCAGACTTTGCCAAATATCCCCTGGAGACAAAATTATCCCTGGCTGAGGACTAGTGATGTAGAAAATTGATGCAACTAGAGAATCTTTTCATAATAAATTCTAAAACTGTAGAATATATACTCACAGATTCCGATTTAAATACATATATTATGTCTCTAACTTATCACAAGTATGTTGTTATTAAGAAAAATATTTCATTTATTAACAAAATAGTTTTGCCCTTGAATAGTGCATGTTGCACCTACATAGGTGTTTATTGTATTATTAGCATGTCACTTTATTTTATATTTATTAATATATTATTCATCCAGGAAAAAACAGATCATGTGGAATCCCTAATTTGATACAGAAAATGATTTAATGTGATTTTTTTAACTGAAGGATCTACATTCTCAGCAACTGTTTTAATGACTGATTGACAATTGAAGATAGTTCAGAGTTAAAACACACTTTAAAATGTAATGATTTGCAGGCCTGCGCCGCGGCTTACTAGGCTAATCCTCCTCCTTGTGGCGCCAGCACACCGGGTTCTAGTCCCGGTTGGGGTGCCGGATTCTGTCCCGGTTGCCCCTCTTCCAGGCCAGCTCTCTGCTGTGGCCAGGGAGTGCAGTGGAGGATGGCCCAAGTGCTTGGGCCCTGCACCCCATGGGAGACCAGGAGAAGCACCTGGCTCCTGCCATCGGATTAGTGCAGTGCGTCGGCTGCAGCGGCCATTGGAGGGTGAACCAATGGCAAAGGAAGACCTTTCTCTCTGTCTCTCTCTCTCAGTGTCCACTATGCCTGTCAAAAAACAAAAATGTAATGATTTGCTGGCTTTAACTAACATGAGCAACCAAAATAAACAACACTCAATTTAACAAGTTTCCCAATTAGATCATGAATCTCTTTATTCTGCTACTCAAGCATTCTTTGCTATATCTAATATTTATGCAGCAGTGAAATTCCCTCCTCCTTCAAGTCTGCAATTCAAGAAATTAATAAACAGACAAATGAGTTCATAATTGTCAGTCACATAGGTATTAAGATAAAGGTATGAAGGTCATCGGGTATATGGACAAAACAGTAGACTTGTATACCTGAAAACCCAGGCACCCAATCCTACAATGGTTTACCAGATAGACTGATAAACTGATATACTGTATATATATATATATATATATATATAATATATAGTATATATATGTATATTATATATACTCCATTATATGTATATACACATACATACACATACACAAAGAAAACAAATTTTAGACAAGCAGTGTATAAAATAAAGCTCAACTGTACTCTCAGGAATTCATGTTCAACTGTAATAAGCAGGACTGACTGAATTATTCTACCATATATGTGGATTCCTCAGTATGTTCAGTCTTTCTATTTCTCCTACAGAGGTGGCATCAGAGGCAGAAGGAAGTTATGTGACTTTTCACAGACAAGAGTTTGGAATCCAAGTATGGACAGCTCTGCTCAGAGCTGTAGACAAGTGAGCAAGAAAACAAGAATTAAAGAAGCAGATGAAGAAGGGTGGAAGGGGAAAGGAAGAAAAGAAGAAAGGAAGGAAGGGAGGGGAGAGAGAAAGAAGAGAAAAGGGGAAGGAGGGAAGATTATACTAGAAGAAAAGAAAATGCAAGCAAGAAAACATTCACATTAAATATAAAATCACACAAATTTATTAATATCTCTGTGAAAAACAGTGCAACGTTTTTTAAAAAAAAATTTCTGACAGGTATTCCATGCACGTGATTTCTGTGACAGAAAAATCATTTAACCTTTCTGATCTTAAGTTTTTTTTATCAACAAAATAAGAGAGAGTAGCCTGAATGAACTTTACTTTTCTTTCTCTTTGTTTTAAGATGTCTTTAACGATTTGAAGGGAAGTGTGACACACATACACAGATGCACACACAGAGAAAGAGAGAGAGGGAGAGAGAGAAAGAGAGAGATTCCATTTACTGGTTCACTCCCCAAAACGTAGCAGTTACTGGGGCTGAGCCAGGTTCAGAGGCTGGACCCCCACCCTGGTCTCCCACATCAGAGGCAGAAGCTCAAGAACTTGCATCATCGTCCACTGCTTTCCCAGGCACATTAGCAGGATCTGAATCGGAACTTCGGCAACCGGGACTTGACAGGATATTCTAAAATGGGATACCAGCATCTTAAGCAGGTCTTTAACCCTCTGCACCAAAACACTGGTCCCAAAGTTTACATTTTCTCCAGTTCCAAGACCTTTGGATTTAATAACTCATGCTTGAAAAACTGCTGTAATGATTCTGAAATGCAGTAATGCCGAAGGAAGATATCTCTCTTTGAAACGACAAATTTCTTTGTAATCATGCCTCATCTTCAAAAGTCAAGTGAGCAAATGAGCAATCCAAAAAGGAAATTAAGGAATCAATTTCATGTGCAGTAGCATCAAAATGAATGAAGTATTTAGAAATAAATTTAACCAAGGGTATGAAACATGTACATGAAAACTACAAACACTTTTGAAAGAAATTTACAAAGACACAAATAAATGGAAAAGAATCCCATGTTTATTAATTACATTTAATATTGCTAAAAACGTCAAACAATTTAATAACTAATGTAATCTTTATGGTATTTTTTGCTAAATATGAACAACCTCTTTCAAAATTCATCAATGTACTTAAGTTAGCCAAAATTATATTTAAAAAGAACAAAGTTGATGTCACACCCCCTTCATGATGTAAAGCCTATTAAAAGTTATAGCTTCTGCAATCATGTAATACTGGCATAAATGCAGACATATAGACCAATGGAATACAAAGAAAGCCAAATCTAGACCCTTACAGTTATGCTCAAATGATTCCTGACAGAAGTGCCAAGACCATTCAGTTGAGCAAGAACAGTCTTAAACATGTGGATTGGAAAAACTGAGAATCCACATCAAAAAAAAAATTTCAATTCTGACTTTACATCACATACAAAATTTAACACAAAATGGATTACAGATCTAAATATAAGGACTAAATTTACAAATTTTTTCCAAGAAAAATAGTAGAGAAAAATCTTCATGATTTTGGATTGCGGTGATGCTTCAAAATGATACCAAAAGCACATGCAACATGAGAAAGACAAGATCGCACTACATTAAAATTTAAAATGCTCTTACTTTAAATGCCATAATCAAGAATCCTCTGCCTGTGGCATCGGCATCCCGGGTTCTAGTCCCAGTAACTCCTCTTCCAGTCCAGCTCTCTGCTGTGGCCCGGGAGGGCAGTGGAGGATGGCCCAAGTCCTCGGGTCCCTGTAGCCACATGGGAGACTGGGAGGAAGTACCCGGCTCCTGGCTTTGGATCGGCACAGTGCCGGCCGTAGTGGCCATTAGGGGAGTGAACCAAAGGAAGGAAGACCTTTCTCTTTGTCTCTCTCTCATTGTCTATAACTCTCTCTCTGTCTCTCTCTCTTACTAACTCTGCCTGTCAAAAAATAAAAAAAAAAAGAATGGAAAAAGAACCTATTCAACAGGAAAAAATATATATATAAACTAATCATAAAATGATAAGGGGTTAATATCTAGAATGTCTTAAGAATTCCTATAATGTAACAACAAAAAATCATACAATTGTCTTCAAATGTGGAAATGGGCAAGGCACTTGAACAACCATTTATCCTCAAAACATTTAAATGATCAACAACCATATGAAAAGATGCAAACATTGTATATTAATCACACTTACATAGTGTCGCTCCTCCTCTTCGTGGAGGAACGACACTAAACCCTGCCCAGGCTTCCTATCCGAGTCACGGCACCATTATGTCGCTCCCCCTCTTCGTGGAGGAGCGACACTAGACCCTGCGCTGTTCTTTTGTCTGCTCGGCCCTCCCCGGGTTTGCTGCTGGTTCTTCCCGGGTTGGCCACCGTCCCTTCCACCTCCGTGGAAGGGCGGTTCCCCCTGCCACATTCCCCACTTCTGCAGGGGAGCGGCACACCGCCGGCCGGCTCTCTCGGGGGCTGCACAGGTGTTCCTTCAGATAGATGTTCCCCTTATATGTTCCTGGTGCATGTTGTCTCTCTCCTCCTTTATAGTCCTCTTCCACCAATCCCAACTCTGCTACCCACACGCCGAGTATGCTGCTCTCCTCCAATCAGGAGCAGGTCCTGCTGCTTATTGGTTGAACTGGAGGCAGCTGTGTAGAAGTTGTTTACTCCTCTCCCAGCGCCATATTGTGGGAGAGCAGATGCATAGAATAAGTCTTAATTCCAGTAACTTAGTCTAGTCCGAGTTGCTCCCAGTTGCTCCCCACACATAGGAAGAGAATTTTGTCACATGCTTCAAGTTGGATGAAACTTACAGACATTATGTTCAGCAAAATAAGCCAGTAAAAAAAGTAACTACCATCCAGGAAGCATTCCACTTATACTAAATACCTATGGTAATCAAATGCATAGACAATATGCAGAATGGCAATCATCAGATACCCAGCAAAAAGGAGAAAAAGGAGCTGTTCACTGGGTATTGATTTTTCAGATTTCAAGGAGAAAACGTGTCCTAAAATTGATTGCACTCAATGTAAAGGTACTTAACATTACTGAACTGTACCCTGAAAAATGACTGTTTCCTTAAATTTTATGTTGTCAGTAGGTACCATTTTAAGCAACTTAAAAATGCTAATGTAAATAGTGAAAGTTGTGCGAATGATTTTTCCTGTTCTCTGTTAGTTGCAAACATTTTTGTCACATTCAAACGCTTTTAAACGAAATAAGTAGTTTCCACTTGCATCTTTGTGCCAATAGCAAGCTGCTCATTGTTCATTCTCCAGTTGGTACCCAGTGTGGCACATGCTCACTTGAGTAAAATTTGCTCCTCAATCTCTCTTCTTGTTCATGGGGTGAGTTCATACTCTGGGTAGAGGCACAAATACTGAGAGTAAAGGAGTTCAGTTGCTGGTTTTACTAGACTCAGCCCAGCCAGGATGTAGAAGCAGCACTTTCCTAAGTACAGGATTGTGGCTGAACAGTTGGGTTCTGTCTCAGGTCAGAGACCGTCAGAGATAATGCACTGTGGTGTGTCTTGGATGGAAGTTGAGCACAGAATGGACTTCCCGGAGCAGGTGTGGTGTCAGCTGACGCTCTTCGGAAGACTCCACTGGATAAAGAGACGAATTTAGGTCCTGCTTGGGACGTCCACGGGGCTTGTGTTTTTGATGAGGTGCCTTCTGATGAGTTTATTGAATAGGCATTGCACAGCTCTTGCTTCTTGCTGTTTAGCAGTTCCTTCTGCGTTAGGACTGATCTTAGCAATAGCACTCTTACTATCTGGCTTGACTTTCTCTTTAAGACGCATGTGGCTCAGTGACTCAGTGGACGCTTCTTGCTCTTCCATTTCTGGGGTTTACAAGTAGGAGTCCTGCATCTCAGCTGTAGAGTTGTTGGTGGGATGTTCTCATGAGTGACCTTGCCAGTCAATGCTGCATCAACCGTCACTCTAGGAGTCAAGGACAAGCCCTAATAAAGCAAGCCTTCACAGAAAAAAATCGAATAATACTCACTGTTTCCACTTAAAAGATAATAGGTCTTTCTTGATTGTCTGTAAAAACTTTCTCTTTAAAGTTTCAAAGGGAAGGGCTGCTAACAAGCCCTCCCCGTGGGGGACATGTTTTCTCCTTAGGGTTTTCTTTCTTTTCATCTGCCTCCCATAGCTGCCCTAGCATTTCCGAATGAGTAATTAGCATTCTCTCCCTGCTGATTTGAAATAATGGAAACCTCAGTGAAAAAAGGTCAGAATTTGAGAACAGATCATATTAGATTCAAACCTTTCTTTTGAAAATATTCATTCTTTCATTTGCACCAGATTATGAAGAAATTAATTGTTCTCATTTTCAGTATGCACACATCATTAGAAAAAACAGGATCACAAGAAAATCTAATTAAATTAATTTGATTGGGTTATTTTGGAGGGATAGGTGGCTTTTATTGAAAAACTAAGTAGATTCATATACATTCATGTCTATAACTTAATAATGCATAAATCAAAATACAATTTCATATTCTATTGTCTTGTTTTACTGTTTTTACAAAAGTTTCTTTTAAACGTGTTCCTATATATTTAAAAAGGAAGTTGTGTTTATTTTGTATATTATGCACAGTTCCAAGAAATATAAATTTCTCTCTCTGAGGTTTTCAGAGGGAAGAGTAGCTAACAAGTGGTGCCTGTAGGGTACATGTTTTCCAGTTAGGGTTTCTCACTTTTCCTATCACCCAGAGCTAAAGAAAATGATATTATGAAAACAAAGATGGCATATGCTTTTAAAAACAAGTTTTTTTTACTTGAAATGCGTTAACATGTTATATACTTTCATTAACTAGATAGGACAGCAGTGAGCACTTCATTTATTCTGCCATTAAGAAAAAAGAATTCTGAAGTACTGATAACATACATAAAGGTATATTGAAAAATAGGATTGAATATGTGATTGTTAGCCAGGATTCTGTCCAGCGTCATCCAGTGAAAACCTGTGAAAAATACTTGTATCCCAGTTCACTGTTTTGAAATTAAACTCATCATGGCAGAGCATTAGCATGGTTAATGCAATGAGATAATATGTAATGTTCTTATACGATGTATATCAGGATTTTAGATTGTGTGGCACAGGAAGATGAAGTCATTCTTTTCTAAAATAGTTATTTATTTAGTTGACAGAGTAACAGAGAGATAGAGGCAGAAAGAGAGGAGAGAGGTCTTCCATCCACTGCTTCATTCCCCAGATGGCCACAATTGCTGGTGCTGGGCTAGTCCGAAGCCAGGAGCCAGGAATTTCTTGCAGGTCTCCCACAAGGGCGCAGGGGCACAAGGTCTTGGCCACCTTCTCCTGCCTCATCCAAGCCATAGCAGAGAGCTGGATTGGAAGTGGAGCAGCTGGGACTTGAATGGGTGTCCATTTGGGATGAGGGCACTGTAGACCAAGGCTTTACCCACTATGCCACAGTGTCGGCCCTAATGAAGTCATTCTTACATAAAGTCTTTTCTTGACACAATATAAATGCTAACTTTGCTCCAGTAAAAATACCAAAGCACTCAGTCCTCAAATAACCAGCCAAGCACAGACTGTTATTAGTTCCATATTACTCCTGCGAAGCCATGGCAGCTCCAGAATCTGTGCCCATAATCGCTATCTCCTGCTGTCTCTACAAAGAGAAGCTAAGTAAGTAAAGGATATATATGGGGACAGCATTGTGGTGCAGCAGGTTAAGCTTTTCATAGCAGAGTGAGGGTTCAGCTTCTGATATAGCATCCATCAAATATGCCTGGGAAGAAGCAGAAGATGACTCAAGTACTTGGGACCCTGCAACCATGTGGGAGACCAGAATAGAGTTCCAGGCTCCTGGCTTTGGCCTCCTCCAGACGTGGCTGTTGTGGCCATTTGTTGGAATGAACCAGTGGATGGGAGATCTTTTTCTCTCTTTCTATTGCTCTGTCTTTCAAACAAGTAAATATTAAGAAAAATGGAGGCGGTGCCAGTAGTGTGGTTTAGTGGGCTAAGCCTCTACCTATGGCTTCGGCATACCATTTGGGCACAGGTTCCAGTCCAGAGTGCTCCTCTTCTGATCCAGCTCTGTGCTATGGCCTGGGAAAGCAGCAGAAGATGGCCCAAGTGCTTGTGCCCCTGTATCCACATGGGAGACCCAGAAGAAGCTCCTGGCTCCTGGCTCCTGGCTCCTGGCTTAGGATCAGCCCAGTTCCCCATTGAGGCCACTTAGGGAGTAAACCAGTGGATGGAAGACCTTTCTCTCTGTCTCTCCTTCTCTCTGTCTATAAATCTACCTCTCAAATAAATAAATAAACTCTTAGAAAAAAAGAAAAATCAAGGCAAATGTCTTATATAGAAGTGAAATTCACACTTGAAGCTCTAAATAAACAGAATAGGTTTATGAAGAATTTGGAGTGTCCAGTTGTTCTTAAACGAAGAGACTGATGTGAGAGCACCATGTTGTCTGCACACGCACACACACAAACACACACACAGCAGGTGAGACCTTAGTGCTATTTTATGTGAAGTATGGCTATGGTGAAAGCATTTTAAGGAGGCATTTTTTTAAAAAAATTCTCTGAAGGGAGGAGAGAACTTCCACTTTCACTATGACCCTGTCAGAATAAGATCGAAGTCGGCAAACTCAAAAGGCTTCCATAGCCTTGGAAACTCATGACAAGAGCCTACGGAGATCACTGACGCCATAAACAAGAGTGTCAAATTGTTAAGTCAACAACAGGAGTCACTGTGTACTTACTTCTCATGTGGGATCTGTCCTTAATGTGTTGTCCAATGTGAAGTAATGCTATAACTAGTACTGAAACAGTATTTTACACTTTGTATTTCTGTGTGGGTGCAAACTGATGAAATCTTTACTTAATATATACTGAACTGATCTTCTGTATATAAAGAGAATTGAAAATGAATCTTGATGTGAATGGAATGGGAGAGGGAGCGGGAGATGGGAGGGGTGCAAGTGGGAGGGAAATTATTGGGGGGGAGCCATTGTAATCTGTAAACAGTACTTTGAAAATTTATATTTACTAAATAAAAATAATGTAAAATAAGATTTATCTATTTATTTGAAAGGCAGAGTTAAAGAGAGGGAGAGAGAGAGAGAGAGAGAGAGAGAGAGAGAATGTCTTCCATACTCTGGTTCACTCCCCAGATGGCTGCAACTGCTGGAGCTACGCCAATCTGAATGCAGGAGCCAGGAGCTTCTTCTAGGTCTTCCATGCAGGTGCAGGGTCCCAAGGACTTGGGCCATCTTCTACTGCTTTTCCAGGCCATAGCAGAGAGCTGGATCAGAAGTGGAGCAGCCAAGTCTCAAACCTGTGCCCATATAGGATGCCGGCACTGCAGGCAGCAGCTTTAACCACTATGCCACAATGCTGGCCCCATGAGGCATTATTAATAGGTCATAATCTTCTTAATTCTAATCTGAGGTCCAGTCATAGGTAGGCTAGTTTGCCAAGTGACTCAAATTCTAAATCTGCATGTTGCTGATATTAAGTAGCATATTTAAGGCAAGAGTGGAAATAGATGATCTATGGAAAGTGCTGTCTGAATATGGGATTTTACTTTAATTACACAATGAGCACTAGTGCTATTAGTATCCTTATCATCTTTATTTTATCAAAAATATTAAAACAGCAAATTACCAACGTCATGCAAAAGTGACTGGCAAAGCAAATATGTGAGTTCACATATCTGGATTCAGTATATGAATTCTATTGCTCTGTTCTGGAGGAGTGTTATTTCTAGCTTAAACAAGATAGCAGCTCATTTAAAAATGAGCCATAGAATGAGAAAGAATAAAAAGAGTTTCCATGACAAAAACCTAGGGAAAACTGAAATTTGGGACATGCAAATAAAAAAATACAGAGCACATTAATGAGTATCCAGATACATATTGGAAAAACAATATTCAAAAGAATGGTTGTGTTTCATGGATGTGTTTCATGAGGAGGGAAGGACCAACAGCATTAGAGATGACTGAGAGGACAAGTTAGATGAGGTCTGAAAAACATCACTGGACTTGAGCAAGGAGATTGTTGAGAAGAAATTCTAAAGAATATCAGAAATTGGTACAAAATGCTTTCCGAATAATAATTCAGTACTTAAAAGCAATGTTCTCTATTGTTTGAGAGATCAGGATTTTGTCAAGTAGCCAATCTTTAATTACAAAGGAAAAAGAGTACTTGAAATATCATTGTTCTCCTGTCCAAGAGTAAGTTCAACAACAATTTTATTCACAAAAGCATGAAAATGCTAATGCTTCATTCGCATTATAAAGCTTCTAATAAGAAACTAGAAATGAAATAACAAGACCTCATTCCAATGATAATGACTAAACCTAGAATGAGACACAGTGGTGTCACATTTCCAATTCAAGTTTCTATAAATTAATGTTACATTTTTCAGCCCTCTGCCAGAGTTGAGTGGCTCAACTTAATGACTTCATTGTAGTGTGTTGCACATATTCAGAGCTGTAGGTAGCTATTTCACTACGTTTAAACACTATTGTCAAAATTCAGAACACTTTTAAAAACTGTGTATTTAACTCATTGTCCATATTACAGGTGGGAATTCAAGGATATTAGAACTGTAATTTATTTATTAAATTTTTTGTGTTTTTCTTTTTGCGTTTTCCTTTGCTGCCTCATCGAAGTTTATTTGTTCCTTGCTTGACATTATCATCTCTGGCAGAATATATTGATTCTTCCACACCAGAAATTTAAATTCTTGATGAAAAATTGTGCCTGTGTTATCGTCCGCTGGCTGACTATGCATCATGTTTCTGTGGATGAGAGCTGGAACTATGATGAATATGATCCACTCTAAATATTTTCAGGAGCCATGTGACTGACTTCTGAAGAATTGTGGTTTGACCAGTGTAGCCAAGTATGACACAAATGTTAAAAAGTAAATCGGATTGCCATTCTTAACACAGCTTTTATTTTTAGAATTGTTTTAGATTTATAAATAGAAAAGATAGTACAGAGAGTACCCTTTTACCCCACACCAAATAATTTCTATTAAGGTTGTACGTTACTATGGAGTACTTGCTAATAATTAGCTATTATTTATACATTATTATTAATAAAAGTCCATAATGCATTCAGATTGGTGTAGCATTTACCCAATTGCTTTTTCTGTTCCAGGGTACCTCCCAGGACAACATATGACAAGGAGTCATCACCTGTCCCCAAGCACCCCTTAGCTGTGACAGTGTCTCAGACATTCCTTGTTTTTGATGACGCTGGCACACTAGATTAGTGGTGAGGTGTATTGTAGAATTTACTCATCATAAATACAGTCATCTGTACGCATTTACATAAAGTAAATAGAGATTTTGGAAGAGATCTGGGTTGGTTGGAGGGAAGAAAGAACACAGGAAACTTTATTCTTTTTTTTTTTAAATGTAGGAGTGAATGCTTTTTTTTGTTGTTGTTGTTGTTGACAGGCAGAGTGGACAGTGAGAGAGACAGAGACAGAGAGAAAGGTCTTCCTTTTGCCTTTGGTTCACCTTCCAATGGCCCCCGCGGCCGGCGCACCACACTGATCCAATGGCAGGAGCCAGGTACTTATCCTGGTCTCCCATGGGGTGCAGGGCCCAAGCACCTGGGCCATCCTCCACTGCACTCCCGGGCCACAGCAGAGAGCTGGACTGGAAGAGGGGCAACCGGGACAGAATCCGGCGCCCCGACCGGGACTAGAACCCGGGGTGCCGGCGCCGCTAGGTGGAGGATTAGCCTAGTGAGCCACGGCACCGGCCAGAAAACTTTATTCTTAAAAAGTGAATAAACATTAAAATGTGTCTCAACCTCCCTCTCAGGACAAACAAGAGAGGGAATTTTATTTATTTTTTTTTTAATATTTGAAAGGGCAACTGTGGGAACACGGTATTTCCAGAATAAATGAGGTTGTTACTTGAGTCAGGTGGGACCCTTCCACAGTTACGGCTGCTGTTACTGACATCCAGGGGCCACTATTGCCGTCCCGCCAGGAGTGTTTTCTCCCATCCTCCTTTCCAACCCCACATCACTGCTTCCTACCCAGATCCTACTCAGAGGGAAGAAATCCAAGAATGTTAGATGCTGTGAAGGACATGGACGTGAGCACAGGAATTCAGTTAGTGAAAGGAAAGGGCATTGTTTTTAGAGAATAATGATGATTTGTTTTGTATATGTGTGTGTGTGTGTGTGTGTGTGTGTCTGTGTTATGATCCAGGTCAACTAACAGAAAGTGAACTTGGACTCCTTATAGCAATAAAAAGTTAACAACAGCATCTGTCATCCTGTTGAGCTCTGAGTATGCTGATTTTAGGCATTCTTTTTTTTTTTTCTTTTCCATAGAAATCTCTCCATGTAATTGATCTTCTGTATATAAAGAGAATTGAAAATGAATCTTGATATGAATGGAATGGGAGAGGGAGCGGGAGATGGGAGGGGTGCAGGTAGGAGGGAAGTTATGTGGGGGGAAAAAGCCATTGTAATCCATAAGCTGTACTTTGGAAATTTATATTTATTAAATAAAAGTTAAA
This sequence comes from Oryctolagus cuniculus, assembly GCF_051225735.1. Classification (NCBI taxonomy): domain Eukaryota; kingdom Metazoa; phylum Chordata; class Mammalia; order Lagomorpha; family Leporidae; genus Oryctolagus; species Oryctolagus cuniculus. Next base: position 5,225,823 of record NC_142879.1, on the reverse strand, counting down.
AAAAATAGCTTGGGTTAATGTTATGAGAATATGGTTAACTGAAAGTAGATCATTCTAAAAATTAAAAAAGGAAATAAGAGAGGAAGGAGAAGGAAGGATGGGATTCTAGGCAGGAGGGAGGGTAAGGGTGGGAAGTATCACTATGTTCCTAAATCTCTATATATGAAATAAATAAGAGCCAGTGCTATGGCGCAGCGGGTTAAAGCCCTGGCCTGAACAGCCGGCATCACATATGGGCAGGTTCTAGTCCGCCTGCTCCTCTTCTGATCCAGCTCTCTGCTGTGCCCTGGGAGAGTAGTAGAAGATGGCCCAGGTCCTTGGACCCCTGCACCTGCGTGGGAGGCCCGGAGGAAGCTCCTGATTCCTTGCTCCAGATCAACGAAGCTCCAGCCATTTAGCCATCTGGGGAGTAAGCCAGTGGACTGATGACCTCTCTCTCTGTGTCTCTACCTCTCTCTGTAATTCTGTCTTTCAAATAAATAATAAAATAAAGTAAAAAGAAATACGTGAAAGTGTTTTCCTTAAAAATTAAATAATAAAATAGAAAAATTACAGCAATACCCTAAAAAAATCATACTTCTTAGTAGGCTTGATTTTCTCTCTGTACGCTTTGTTTTGCGTGAAATTTCCATCTTACTTTACTAATGGCTCCATACTTAATAGGATTAGAATTATCATTACCATTGTTGTTTACGAGGTTTTTGTGCAGGTAAATAAGAAATATTGCATTTGGGAGTACTGTTAGTTCCATATATACAGTTATGTTTGTAACTAATGCATGGCAAACTATTGGGTCTAACTAATGAACCCTGGAAGGGATAATTTATTTATTTAGAGTGCTGTGTTTCATGTGTATGAGTTAGATTTGCCTTCTTAAAGATATTATTTTGGCCTCCTATGTGTCTCTTTAATTGTCTTTCTGCTTTATTGCAAAGTGAAAAACAGAAATTAAAATCCCCTTTTCTGAAAAAAATTTGTGCATTTTAAAGTTTATTTTAAACATTTTTCTTCTTCTCCAGAAATTTCAAATAAAAGTCCAATGATTTATTTCCCAGAAAATGTACACAATTCTTTGGGGTTGGTCAAAATACATAGCAATGAGCAACTGAAATTACATTATTTTTCTGTATTGAATTGTCATAAAAATCTCACATAGCAGAAGATACCAGAGTAACATATCACATTTTACTTATCTCTCTCGTAGTTTCTTGGAAACCAAGTAGATGAATATCAACAATAAAAGTGTAAAGATTCGTAAGATTTGTCCCAAGGTAATTTTTGCCTTAAGAAGTGTTAAAGCTTCTAAGAAGTGATACCTCACCATTAGGAGAATAAGGTCAAGGCCAGAAAACAACATTTCTTCACTTTTAGAAGAATCGACATCCTGCACAGGCTGAAGTGCTGGTGGCTATTAATAGAAGAGCATTTTATAATAAAATCCTTGACGATGGTTCTGCAATGTAAAAAAGAGTCGCAATCACTGTATCGCCTTCATGTCTATCGTCAAAATATTCCTCCTGCCCATATCTTGTAATCTTAAAGACCTTCCGGTGAAACAGTGGAAAGAGCCTAGAATCCAGAGAGCCTGGTTTTAAGTGTTACAGTGTATTAGGAGACTTCTGACATACAACAACAAGAAGTTTTATTTCATTCTTTCTTTGCAATTAGTCTTAGAAATCTTAGGAAGATTAATTGTAAATTCAGATATTAAAATGTTTTTTCTATTAATCTGGTTGAGAAAAAGTTGATAATAACCATTTTATTTTATTACATTGCAAAAACTAATTATCAGAGCAAGTATCCACAAATATGTACTTGTGACATTATTGTAAGCTTTAAAATAAAAGAATTTTAAAAAACAGCAGCATCATACTCAAAAATCATCAATTCACAATGGAATATAAGTGCAGCATTCATATAATTTTATAGGTGATAACTAAATACTATTTAAAATGAATGGTATATTGTTTTCCTGAGTTTAGATATATATATATATGCATAATACACCTCTATGAATATACTTTTATGTGTGTATTCTCTGGATTCTTTGGTGAAAAGTGTTATATATGTATTTATAAAATTATATGTATAAAATATATATTATTCATATATATGTTTACCTATCACTTATTTTCAATTCTGAATAATTTTATGGATAGAGTTCCAAAAATAAAATATAACTTCTATGTGATTTATTCTATGAAATTCAGTGTATAAGTAGCAGTGAAGCATATTACAGATTTTAGAACTACATATAAAAAAGTCTGCCACAATTCTCATCTCTGCTGTGTTTTCACCACAACTGTCAAAAGTCTGCTTTCGTGAGCGTAGCAAGCCTAAATCACTAGCAACCAGCTCCACTGGGGAGCAGCTCTGACCCAGACCCAGGACTGGTGAAAATCAGTATGTAAATATCCCGCTTTCATTTCTCCTTCAGCGTGAGAATGCAAGGTGTATTTCAATGTGAAATCCAATGTATCCCCAGAGAAATATTCCAGTTTCTTGCTCTCACACTTGGCTTAATAATCAACAATTTACTGCCTTTAATTGGCTGCTTTTTCTTTCTTTATCAATTCCTCATTCCACAAATTGCATTCTTGTACCTGCCAAATAGATGGCTTATACTGGCATCATTAAAAAAGGCAGAATAATTCACCAGCTTGATGACAAAAAATACAATATTTTTAATAGTACCAGTATTTATGTAGCAATGACTTCAAAAATTACTAAAAATCTTAAATGTTTTACATTGTGATAATACATTAAAAACTATTTTAAATCTTACTATGTGCTTTAGCAAACATATGCAATTTAAGAAATAAACTGGCAATGACAATAAGACCTTGAAGTTGGTTGAGTGCTTGTTGTTAGTATCATTAATGCATTGAAAAAGAAAACTGATTAAGTTACCAACAGTCATCTCAGCATGGTGTGAATGAATGTCACAAGACCTTTATGGCATCATATAATAAGACTCTGATCTTCTGTAAGACGAAGGCAGATTGGCCTGAGAAACCACTTCAGAACCTGATTACGAGAGCAATAAAGCCAAAGATAAAGAATAACTCACATCCCAGTTAAGTATCCTGAGCCAACAGAACATGTCTAGAAATGCATGTTGAGGGAAATATAGAAAAAAATACAATGGAGAGAATAATTTCCTGAAGAAGTCCACTGTTCTGTGAGTCAGGATTCAACACACAGACCAGCAGCTGGGCCAGACCCAACAGAGAGTTGAAATCACTGCTTAGAACAAGAACAAATCAATGACTGAAATTGTTTAGAAATTTTAACATTGATACAGAATTGTATTGGAAAACGGATCAAAAGGTTCATGGAACAGACAGATAATCTGAAAGTACTGGAGACATTCTCACCAATAAAACAGAGTAATGGCTCCACTGTGGAGGCATAAGCATCACGGGAAACCACAGCTGATGGTAGGCTCATTATCATAGAACTTAGATCCCTAGAATTTATGGGATTCTTCACTAGCAGGGCCAGGTGGTAACATTTTATGTTCAGAAGTAATGTTGACATAGTACTATGTGAAACAGAATGGAAGACAGGGAAAATTTACTTCTCAACATTTGTTGTGATTGATACTCTATGGTGTTCATAGAGGCAAAGTAGACAAGAAGTCAATAGGGATACTGGTTAAGCTCTACAACTGAAAAAGATTATCAACCAAATAGAAAAGCATGACATCTCAGCCAGTTTCCAAAAACCGAACAGGCTTTAGAACATGATCTCATTAATTTGTGAAGTTCATGCCACCTGGAAAAAGTGGAGAGCAGCACCCTTCTCCAATCTTTCACGCAATGTAACAACAGCAGTTTACCAAGGGAAAGGGATTTCTCGGATATTTTCATGGCTTTCGGATTCATGTTCTGATCTAACACTGATCATCCCATGGGAGGAGCCACTATGCTGGTGGGAAAGAGGTCCATTTATAAGCCTTGAGAGAAGAGGTCCATTCACAAGTCTTGAGTTCACTGTCATGAAGGAAGATCTAACTACTAGTGCCCAAATCATAGAAAACACAGAAATTATGACTGCAGTGGATGGGGGAGAGGGCTGGCATTATGTAGCTGGTAAAGCCTCTACCTGCAATGCCAGCATCCATATGGGAGTTGGCTGTTGTTCCGGCTGCTCCAATACAATCCAGCTCCCTACCAATGGCCTGGGAATAGCAGCAGAAGATCGCTCAGGTACTTGGACCCCTGCCACTCATCTGAGAGACCCAGAAGAAGCTCCCGTTTCCTGATTTGACTCTGCCCAGCCTTGGCCATTGCTGCCATCTGGAGAGCGAAACATTGCATGGAAGATCTCTCTGTCTCTCCCTCTCTCTGTGTAACTCTGACTTTCAAATAAATACATATGCTTTGTTAAAAAGGCTCCAGTTGTGTTTAATCCACCAGCTAACAGCCTGCCCTGTGGTGGATTATGGTATATCACTTCCTCCAGGGAGAGTAAAGTGAAACATAATTACTGGAATTGATAACATAGTCTGCATCTCAATGTGCCTACCTTGTTGCAATGTCCCAGGTAGATCCTTACCTGAGTGTTCACTGAAAGATTTAATTTTTCATCTGGGGTTACTGTCTTGGAATCACCACAGAGCAGCATCGTGTTTGCAAATGGAAAGTTGTGAGATCAGACGAATGACCATTTGATCCACGTGTGTTATCATGAATCCCTTCTCTCAGAAGCTGTCAGCCTCATATGTCTACTTATTACACATTGAAAGCTTGTATCCCCCACCAAACTCATATGTGTGCTATCATTGGGGGTGGGGGCTCTCCGCAATAAATAGGATCACATGAAGTCATAAGGCAGAGACCTCCCTTTTTGGAATCAATGCCCTCATGATAATGAGAAGAGACACCAGAGCTCTCCTTCTCTTTTCCCTCTCTTGCTCACTCTCTCTCTCTCTCTCTCTCTCTCTTGCTGACTATCCCTGCCATGCAAGAACACACTGGGAAGTTGACTCTACAATCCAGGAAGATGGCCCTCACAAAGGAACTAAGTATGTCAGCGCCTTGGTCTTGAACCTTGGTCTCCAGAACTGGATGTTGGTTATTTTATTTTTTTTATTTGACAGGTAGAGTTACAGACAATGAGAGAGAGAGACAGAGGGAAAGGTCTTCCTTCTGTTGGTTCACTCCCCAAATGGCCACTTTGGCCGGCGCGCTGTGCTGATCTGAAGCCAGGAGCCAGGTGCCTCTTCCTGGTCTCCCATGCGGGTGCATGGGCCCAAACACCTGGACCATCCTCCACTGCCCTTCTGGGCCACAGCAGAGAGCTGGACTGGAAGAGGAATAACCAGGATTAGAACCTGGCGCCCATATGGATGCCGGTGCCACAGGCGGAGGATTAACCTAGTGAGCCACAGCGCCAGCCCCAAGGATGTTGGTTGTTTTAACCACTCAGTTTATGGTTTATTTTGACTAAAACACAAACAGAAGTATACAGATTGAGATAATCCACTGGGGGTTGGTGTGCTATCCAACAAGATACAACACATTATACATATCTCAATCATTGTATTTATTCACAAAAGTAGAGTACAGTGTGAGAACTAAGGGCTGAAATTGGAGGTCCTTATTATTAATCCCAGCATTGCTGGCTCAGTTGGGAGCTTTGCCCTTCCTTTCACCTCAATTTTAATCACAACTATTATAGAAGTCCTATTTCCAACAAAACAGGAAGTCCTACAGGAGAACACTAAGAATTCTAATAAACCTAAAATCACAGCTACTGTCTAGGAATATGCAAGTGTTCATACCAGTAAATGAATAGAAAAGGAAAGAACTGTTCTACTGGATGAATAATTGCCAAGACTTTTAATAACCTAAGCTTGTTACTACATGGTAGGTAAAGGGAAGAAAAATTTTGGAAATGGAGAGATGAAAGTGAGTGGGGCATTTTGTCAGAAGGTAGTCATACACCATAGTATGAATATATTACATGAGAACATGGAACGAACATCTAACCCTGTTCCCTGGGGAGGACTGGAGACATTCATAATGTCCTAATTTCAACTATGCTTTATATATGCGTCTGAGCTTATTTACTACTCATTTACTATTAATTAATATACAATGAATGATGTCTTCAGATTGACTATGGTAGGAGTATTGACATCTTGGAAACTCTCAAATGAACAGAAAAATGGATCTTGATTTATTGTTTCCTTGATTGTCTAGAATGGAGTTTATTAATTTGTAATCTAGGAACCAAACCCAACCAGCATGTGAATGTATAGTGGTAATGACCACAAGCTAAATATGAAGCTTACATTTTAAGGGTTATTAAAAACAAATAAGAAAAAAAGAGAAAGATTTATAAGATATAATTTTCAAAAACCCACAAAGTCTTAATTTCATAAAGAGTCTCTCTGTTCATTGACAGAAAAAAATTTACTGATATCTGGAGTACATTTGAATTTTTACTTCTTTTTTTTTTCTTTTTTTTTTCTTTTTTAAGAGAAGAGGAGTAGGAAGAAAGAAATACAGAGAAAGATCTTTATCTGCTGGCTCAGCCTGCAAATATCCACAACTACCATGGCTGCATCAAGATGAAGCCAAGTGCATGAACTCAATCTGGTTGTGCCTCTAATGTGGCACGGAACCAAGAACTTAACCTTCTTCCTCCCAGGTTGTGCGTTATCAGGGAGCTGGATTTGAAGCAAGGCAGAAACTCAATCCAAGGCATTCTCTTTTTTTTTAAGATTTTATTTATCTACTTGAAGGACAGACAGGCAAAGGCAGAGAAAGAGAGAGAGAGAGGTTTTCTATCCACTGGTTCACTCCCCAAATGGCTGCAAATGGCCAGAACTGAACTGATCTGATGCCAGGAGCCAAGAGCTTCTTCTGGGTTTCCCACATGGGTGCAGGAGCCCAAGGACTTGGGCCATCTTCCACTGCTCTCCCAGTGCACAGCAGATAAGTGGAGCAGCCAGGACTCGAACTGACCCCCACAGAGATGTTGGCACTACAGGCAGTGGCTTTAAGCGCTACACTACAGCGCCAGCCCCTAAGGCATTCTAATATGGGATGCAAGCATCCCAAGGGTTGTCTCTACCCAGTTTTGATTTTAAAAAGTGCTGGATAAAATGTTCAGATTGCTTATTAGATTTCACTGTGTGTCAGGTCTATAACTATCACAAGGTAATTAGTACAACAATGGCAAAAATATACTTCCAATATTCAAAATCTATTGGCCAACTCAGCAAAGAAGTAACTCATATCACAGATAGATGAGTGAAGTGTTGACACATCATTGCAGTTGCATTTGATATTAAGATTGGAAATATGCTTGGGGTGCCAGGAGTTAGAGAACTGCACACACGGGGGGCACCCAACGGGAAAGAAATTAAGAATAGAAAAAATGTTATTAGTATTAAAGGGACTCTACTCAACAAAAACTGACTAAATCAGCCAATTTGCATTTCCATTTTATTGTTTTTGTGTCTGGAGCCTACCATCTCCTCTCTTACAGTTCTTTAAACATAATGTAATACATTACTGTGAACTATAGTTGCTGTGTAACAGTAGTACTTGTCACTTCTGCCTGTGTTTTTACATTATCCACTGTCCATCTTGCCTTCCACGGCACCCTTCCCAGCCTCTGGTAATCACTGTTCTATGCCCACATCAGAGAGAGTGTGTGATAGTTCTCTTTCTGTGCTGCCTGATTTTACTCAGCATAATGTCCTCTAGTTCCTTCTGTTTTGCAGCAAATATCATAAAATTTGAAGTAGAAGAGGATAAAATGAATAACATTGCTGACATCAGGATTATCTTAGAGAGGACAATAACTTGTTCAAACAACTCACCCCACCCCAAGTTATAAGTGTCCTTCTCAGAAATGGTGGCAGATTATCACCTTGAAGGAATAGCAAGGGGATGGAGGGAGGGAAGAACCATTGTGTTCGTAAGTACGTATATGAAATGCATGAAATTTGTATACCTTAAATTAAAAAAAAACTTCTACTTATTTTTGAAATACACCATAATACATTATTATTTTTTTTTTTTTGACAGGCAGAGTGGACAGTGAGAGAGAGAGAGAGAGAGAGAGAGAAAGGTCTTCCTTTACCCTTGGTTCACACTCCAATGGCCGCCGCGGCCGGTGCACTGCGCTGATCTGAAGGCAGGAGCCAGGTGCTTCTCCTGGTCTCCCATGGGGTGCAGGGCCCAAGGACTTGGGCCATCCTCCACTGCACTCCCTGGCCACAGCAGAGAGCTGGCCTGGAAGGTGGGCAACCGGGACAGAATCCAGCACCCCGACTGGGACTAGAACCCCGTGTGCCGGAGCCGCAAGGCAGAGGATTAGCCTAGTGAGTCGCCGTGCCGGCCCCATAATATATTATTAACACAGCCACTCTGTTAGGAAACAGTATTCTCTGCTACTTGCCATACCTAGGAGGTTAAATATTTTAGATTCCATTTATAAATGATAACCTGTGATATTTGTCTTTCTGTGTCTGGTTTGTATCACTTAATAGAGTTTCTTCTAGACCCACCTATGCACTGAGAATCATATAATCTCATTCATTTGTATGGCTAAATAGGATTCTTCTATTTATATGTACCATAATTCTTTATCCATTCATGCATTGTTATACATTCAGGATGATCCCAAATTGTGGCTATTGTGAATAGTCGTAGTGTAATATTTCTTGGACATAAGGATTTCCTTCCCTTCAGGTATATTTTTAGTACTGGCATGAAAATGCAATCTTCTGCATTGATGGCATCATCTCTAAATTCTCCTTTTGCATCCACAATGTAAGTGTGAAAATTCTACTTTAATAAAACTCTATTATTCCTTAATTTTGTTTCCCCTTATTTACTTTATGAATAATTTATAAATGAGTATGTATGTGTATGTATGTGTATGTATAAAAATAAAAATACAAATATTGGAATGTACCGCTCTTGCTACTCAAGTATTAGTTAAGTAGATTTTATTAGCAATGCCTTATTATCTCAAATATCATCCCTCAGCAAAGTTGATTTATTTAGTCTATTGAGCAAGCACCACAAATTATATATTTGTTCTATAGGCTTGCCAGGAATAAGCATAAGACCCTACATTGATTGAAGCTTTTTTAGTACCTACTATGTTCAAGGTATCAAGCTTTCATGTATTATATCAGATAATCAATAGTTATTATCCAAGCCATCTCAAAATGCATTTAAAAGAAGTAAAAAAGATAACTTTTGATTATTTTAACTGTTTAAGAAAAGCAGGTGCTATAAGGAAAGGGTGTGTAGGATCTAATTTATTCCCATGCAGTGGATTAATTGAAATTTTATAGAAAATGAATTTACATAAAGTTAGTGAAGTGTTTAAAATGCCATACATACTTAAATTCTAGGTCTTATTCTGTAACAATATAATACATTTTCATAAAATACCAATATCAGCATAAATTTTACTATTTACCAATTTCTCTGAACTATCTATATTACATGAACAACAATATTTTACATTAATTATAATAAATGAAAATTTATTTTTTGAGTCTGTGCTATTTTTCATTATTCATATCAGTCTGCCCCATAGCATGATCCCAAGTACAATTTGTTTTAATAAAATAACTTTTTCAAAGGCGCAGTAATCTTCATGTTAATGTAGCTTGGAATTTCAAGGGCATACCTGATATAACAATGTGTTGTCATAAATATTTCTGACATTTATTCATTGTACTTTCCTTAAAAGCAAGTTAATATTTCAAAAATAAATTAATAGTAACATCATTTCTCAGCTCAATTATAAAATATGCTAATGTGTCAGACATTCTGAATGCATCAGGATTGGCTGGGGAGTGCCTTAGTCAAAGGAAAAGGAGTTTTAAGAAGCAGTATTCCATGGTGAATAATTTAACCATATGGTCATTTTGCTTTGATTTAATTCAGCAATGGATGTTAGGGATTTTATGAGGTACCTAGACAAGATCTAGTACTTCTAAAAAGGACATTTTACAGAAAAGGAGGCATAAATAGTATAAAAACTTCACTTATTTCATTTTTTTAAATTTTACCCTGGACTTTTCAAACTCTCCAAGGAAACATATTTCCTTTGGCATATTAAAAATGACTTATCCAATTCAGCCCAAATTCGAGAGCACTGACACCAATAATGTGTAGGAATTATATTTTGGATGAAATTTGATACATCAGGAATTATCAGGGAGATTTCTCACAATTAAACTTTAATTATGCCTAGATACCAGAGAGAAAGAGAGAGTTGTTGGAGTATAAAACTGTCTAGCACTCATGAAATACTGCTGCTGCTCTGTCTGCATTTGCATTCTGCAAAAATCTAGTAACAAGTTCTTAAAACATATGTGTGCTAATATACATACAACATGCACACATGAGTCTTAAAAATTCAAGGAATATGCATATTCAGAAAAATTTTACATGAATTTCAAAAAAAATTAGAACCAGAATAAGCTGATCTTTGAATTCCTTTATTCCCTTAATTTTTTAAGCTCCAATGGGTGTTATGTGCATGACTGACCATATGTATGTGTGTGTTTTCAATGAGTGTGAACCTACATTCACAGATATGTGTTTCCATAGAAATAAGCAATTATATTTTCACTCAAGATAAGAGTTATGTCCATACAAAGTATTCAATCATCAGATTGTCATGTGGAATCACTGTACCCACTGATAGCATCTAGGAAGCATTGAGTTTGCCGTGCACACAGCTGAGAAACAAGAATTGATCATCATCTCAGTGGTGGTAGATGAAGTTCCACAAGAAAAATGTGTTGGAATTTACGCTGAAACATTTATGGATTCTATTAACTTGTTTGCATTTAAAGTGCAGCTTAGGTCAATGGTATGCCTTCCTATGGGACACATTGCTTCCCAGAGTGTGTTTACATCTTCATTTATAACATGAAGATAATGATTCTTGACATACATTTTTCATGGTTTTGTGTTAGAAAGACAGTAATTGAAAATACCCTGACAAATATAAAGTGTTATTAGTCCTTCTATTTTTCTGACTATATTTGTTACCAAAATCTATTAGACCTGTGTGGGAGTATGCAGTAATAAATTGAAGCAATAAATAAATAGATAGATAAAATAGATATAAAAATGGCCCTTTCACTTAGTGAAGGCAGGAAATGTGTTTTTCAACAGATGCCTACAAATGAAAAGCAATGGCACACGTGAAGGTTCAGTGTAGGCTCTGATATTCTGGGGTTGAGAAAGCAATAAACTGCTGCCTATGCGTTAAACCTTGCACAGCATTCTGAGAGCTGCACAGTATCACAGGAGGTGTGAATATGGGATTGATGTAGTCGAAAAATGAAACTGTCAAACACCACATTCTAAGAATTGCCATCAGGATTACTATTTAATTGCATCTCTCCGATATGTTGTCAATCTTTCTACTGTCATTGATAGTGGAGTCGATTAAATAAATGAACAAAGATCAGTGGTAATTTTAGGTAAAAGTTTGCTTTTATTTCCTAAAACTATTCAGAGGTCACCAATTACTATTTCTCCTGCCCTCCTGTTTACTCATGTGGTCTCAGATTTTCTTGCTGGTGGTCATGTCCACTGCTCTCACTGTTAGATAGGTGTTTCCCTCCTAATTGCCACCAGTGTCACTCTGTTCGGAAGGTGACACTTGCAATTTCAGTTTGACACCTAAATCAGCATGAACAATCTCTCTCTTGGTCAGTGCCCTCACAACTGCCACCTATTTCTCTGATGGCTGGTCCCATTCTTTGAACTTTTTGCTCAATTTAAAATGAGTACATTCTATTCAAATTTTTGAAAGAGGAAGAGTGTTAGAATTGCTTGATCATAAAATATATATATATATTTGGTACTTTTTTCATAATTGCTTTCTCCATCATTCTAGGCCTTATTTGCAGGCCGTCTATTTTTTCACCATGAACTGTTTGGCTTCAACCGTCTCTCAAGGAGCCTAGCTGTTAAGAAGCCCATGTCCTAATCTGGAGCATCTGGGTTCCATTAACACCTCTGGCTCCTGACTCTAATTTATGCCCTGGGAGGCACCAGATCATGTGGTCCCTGCTGCCCATGTGGGAGATCTGAATTGCATTCCAAGCGCCTGACTTTGGGGTTGGCAAGCCCTGGATGTTATCAGCAACTGGGGAGTAAACTAACATATGGGAGTGCATTCTCTCCCTCTCTCCCTCTCTCTCTCTCTCTCTCTCTCTCTCTCTCTCTCTCTCATTTCTTGCCTCTCAAATAAATTAATAAATAATTTTAAACTTAAAAATAAATCATCATTTTCTTTCCTGTGATGTTTATGGTTTAGAAAGCAATTGGTGTGTGGGTATTGAAAAGAGATGAAACACTGGTTTATTGGGCACTGTGCCCTATATAGATGCAGGATAGTCACTTATGTTTGTGAGAGTCTCTTGCAGTACAAAGGTTAGTATATTTTTTACTTGATTATTGTTTAGGCATTGCCCAATCCTGAATTTAACCATGACTTTTCCACAATCTAAGTTCATGATACTAAGTTGCTTTACCTTTTAAATGTGTCTTCTCATGACTTAGCCAGCAACACAGCTTTCAAGAGTTTATATCATGACCCACACTCCTTCCTTCCTTCCTTCTTTCCTTCCGGCACTGATGATTTTTTCTTATTATAGCATGAACTACATGACAAGGACAATATCCACTTAATTAATTTTATTTTCCAAACACCTGGCTCTACCCAGAATAGGATGGATACAAGGTTTTGGAGCCTTGTGGGTCATGTAGATGAGTTTGGATATTATTTAAGTAAAAGGAAAAGCCAATGAATGATCCATATGAAGAATAACTGTGATTTGTTTCCTACTTTTCAAAGTTACCTCTCTTTTTCTGGGGATTAGAAAGGAGATGGATGCACCACTGGAAAAATAACAAGAGCAAATAAGGACACATTAGCATGAGTCAGGCAAGAAAGGCAGTATTTAAATTGTGTATGTAAAGACAAGGGTCTAGAATAGTACACATTTGGTCTGTACCAGGCTGTAGGAAGATGGGGTTTTCCTGTGTGTTCTGTGGAATAGAACAGAAAGGAATGGACAGAAAGGAAGGGTCCCAGAACATCAAACAGATTTGATGAACTGAGCCAGCAGCTACTGGGACTAAGAAGACTCAGAGAAAACAATGTGGGTGAGGTAAGTTCTAGGGGAAGGGACAATACGGTTGACAATTCCACCTAGGACGCTTCCAAGTTGAGATGCCTATGTTCTTAAATAAAATAAGTTCGAGGGTGGATTTTGGAGACAAAAGATGTCATTTGGGACAAATGCATTCCATGTCACACTGCCTGATTTGAGTCTTGGCTCCTCCACTCCTAATTCAGTTTCCTGCTGACATGCATCCAAGGAAGGCAACATAGGATGACTGACGTGCGTGAGTCACTGCCATCCAAGTAGTACACCCAGATTGACCAAAGTCAACAGCAAGGAACTCCAAGCTGCATCAGAAGCAGAGCAGCTGGAACTCAAACTGTCACTTGGGCATAGGATTCCAGCTATGAAGGCGGAGGCTTAATACACTGCACCACAATGCCGGCACCTGTCTCTGCATTTCAAATAAAATGAGCATAAATAAATAAAAAAAAAACTAAAAATAAATGAAAGAAGTTTGGTAAATGATTCTGGATATCAAAGGAGGGGAATGAGGTTGTCAAAATTTGACAATAGTCTGTATTTAAAATATGTTTAGAGACAATTTATCTGAAATGACAGTCAATTAGGACATGCACAGTGAGAAAGGAAGAACTCTGGGAAAAAATTCCTGGAAGAAGCCAAATTACTTACAATTGTGTGTGTGAGTGTGTGTGTGCCAGATACAAAGAGATAGAGATCCCAAAATTGTTGGCAAAATATGAGAAGAAATGTGTTGTGTATGAAGTGCTAAGAAAAATGAATGCTTCTAAATAAGACAGTATTCAATGTATTGGGTCACTGAAAGGTTCTTTGCTTTTGTAACCTGTAGGTCACTGGTCACCAGACAAGATTAATCTTTGTCAGATACATAATTTGCAAATATTCTCTCCCATTCCATTGGTTGTCTTTACACTCTGTTGATTGTCTCTACTGCTGCATAGAAACTTCTTAATCTCCTGCAATCACATTTGTATATATTTGCTTTGGTTGCCCATGTTTTCAGTATCTTAACCCTCAGATTTTTACTTTTTTTCAATTTTATGCATATGGACACCAATTTTCCCAGCAGCATCTATTAAAGACTGTGCTGTGTAGGACAGTATGTTCTTGGCAGCTTTATGAAAGATCAGTTAGCTACAGGGGTATGTATTAACTTCTGGGATCTCAGTTTTTTCAGGAATCTATGTGTCTGCTTTTACACCAAACCTAAACCACATGAGGTATCACCTGACCCCAATTAGAATGACTATTATCAATCTCGGGAGGTTCCAAGATGGCAGAATAGGGAGGGAGCTTACTAATAGTCCAGGAGAAGACAGATTAATAAAAGTGGAGATAGTGTAGTCCCAGGGAAAGAGTTAGGGAAAAAACAGCAGAGGAAACTCTTCTGTAATTAGAGGGACATGGTGGACCTACATGGAGGGCACAGGCACCCACGGCTCAGGACTCCAGCTGCCAAAAGCCTCTGCACCAGCGCTGGAAGGTGAGGTGAGAAGAAACTGCAGTAGCTTGAGACACTTGCGGAAAAGCGGCAGGAAGAGTCTAGAGGGAACGAGGCTTGAAGCCCTGGAGAGGAAAGTACACCAGCCTAACTAGAGGAGAAAAAAATTAAAAGGGTGGTATGGACAAGATTCTCTCTCCAATCACCTTACAAAGGTGTATGAGCCGATAGAGCAGGCACCAACTTGGACATACATAACAGCTGTGCCAGAATATCTGACTCTTGTGGGAATAATAACAGGAGACTAATACCTAGTGAATGTGTGGAGCTTATGAACTGGACTGTGAAAAAAAAAAAAAAACCTGAGGGTGTGTGGGAGAACTCACAGGGTGGCTGAGACATGAGTCATCTCAGTCAAGATTGGGTGGCCCTGGCTACCCGGTGGGAGACACTGCAGGGGAATCTGAACTTACACTGAGGACTGCACAGATCCTTTGTGTGGTCCTTGAGACAGAGCAGATGAATATTATACCCACTGGGGCTAGCGCTCAGGCACTGAGCACCATCGAGGAGAAGAGCTCAGATGAGTGGAATTACTTCCCTTCTGATAGAGAGAGAGAGAGAGAAATGAGAGAAGATTTACCATGCCAAACCTGGGTGTGTCACCTTAGGCACACCCTTAACCCTGAAAAACTGAACAGAGCTCTCTGGCCACACCTACCACAAACCTCTAAAGATTCACTGAAAGTAGACAGTCCACTTGTCTACAGAGTCATATTGTAACCAAAAAAAGTCACCACAGTGAAAAAAAAGAAACCAAAGAATATCTGCACAATGCCGAACAACAAAAGCAACAACTGAGGAAACAAGAACAAGGAAGACAACAGGACACTCCCAAAAGAATATGACACTTCAATACAAGATTATGAAGACAACGAGACAGAAGACGTGAAAGAAATGGAACTCAAAAATTTACAATAAGAATATTTAGAAGTAATCAAAAAATTCATGAACTATTAAAATCCATGCAGGACATAAAAGAAAATATCTCTCATGAAAATGAAATCTTAAGGAGGAATCAAAATGAAATAAGGAATTTAATAAAACATGAAATTGAGATATTGAAGAGAAATCAAAATGAAATGAAGAATTCAATAGAACAAATAGAAAACAGAGTTGAGAGCCTTAAAGACAGAATCAGTGAGACAGAAGAGAGAATATTGGACTTAGAAGACACAGCATAGGAAAGTATACAGTCAAACCAGAGACAAGAAGAGGAAATTAGAAATCTATAAAATATTGTTGGTAATCTACAGGATACTGTTAAAAAAAACAATATTCAGGTTCTAGGAATTCCTGAAGACATGGAGAGAGAGAAAGGATTGGAAGGCCTCTATAGTGAGATACTAGTAGAAAACTTCCTGGGTTTGGAGAAAGAAAAAGACATTCAAGTACAGGAAGCACACAGAACTCCCAATAAACATGACCAGAAGAGGTCCTCACCACGACACATTGTAATCAAGCTTGCCAGAGTGACACATAAAGAAAAGATTCTAAATGTGCAAGAGAGAAATGTCAGGTACTCTCAGAAGATCTCCAATTAGACTCACAGCTGACTTCTCATCAGAAACCCTAGAGGGTAGGAGGCAATGGCGAGATATAGCTCAAGTATTAAGATAAAAAAAATGCCATCCCAGAATATTATATCCTGCAAAACTCTCATTTGTGAATGAAGATGAAATAAAGACGTTTCACAGCAAACACAAATTGAAAGAATTTGTCGCCACTCATCCAGCCCTGCAAAAGATGCTTAAAGATGTGCTACACATAGAAACACGGCCATCAATACAAAAGAAGGTAAAGGGAGAAAATCTCTCAGTAAAAAAATCACAGGAAGTTCAAAGTATATATTATAAATATCTATGGGGGCAGTGCTGTGGCACAGCAGGTTAAAGCCCTGGCCTGAAGTGCCGGCATCCCATCTGGGCACTTGTTCGAGTCCCAGCTGCTCTTCTTCTGATCCAGCTCTCTACTATGGTCTGGGAAAACAGTGGGAAATGGCCCAAGTCCTTTTACCCTTTCACCCAATTGAGAGACTTGGAAGAAGCTACTGGCTCCTGGCTTCGGATCCATGCAGCTCCGGGCGTTGCGGCCATCTGGGGAATGAGCCATTGGATGGAAGTCCTCTCTCTCTGTCTCTGCCTTCTCTGTAACTCTTTCAAATAAATAAAATAAATCTTTAAAAAGAAAAGAAATATATATGGAAAAATGACAAGACAAAGTCAGTAATTATCAACAGTCACATTGAATGTTAATGGCCTCAACTCTCCAGTTAAAAGACACAGGATGGCTGAATGGATAAAAAAATCTATTTGCTGCTTACACAAAGCACATCTCTCCAACAAAGTTGCATGCAGCCTGAAAGTGAAAGGCTGGAAAAAGATATTCCATGCCAACAGAAACCAGAAAACAGCTGGCATAGCCATCTTAATATCAGACTAAATAAATTTTAATACAAAACTCTGTTAAGAGAGATAAAGAGGGGCACTATATAATGATTAAGAGATCAATTCAACAGGAAGATGCAACTATTATAAATGCATATTCAATTAGTTACAGGACACCGGGCTATTTAAAAGACATGTTAAGGAACTTAAAGGGAGACTTAGACATCAATACAATAGTATTGGGGGACTTCAATACTCCACTTTCAGCAATGGAGGATCAACCAGACAGAAGATCAACAATGAAACAACAGATTTAATCAACACTATAGACCAAGTAGATCTAGCAGATATCTACAGAACTTTTCATCCTACACTTGAAGAATACACATTATACTCAGCAGTACATGGAACCTACTCTAGGATTGACCACATACTAGGCCATAAAGCAAGTCTCAGGAAATTCAAAAGAATCGAAATCAAGCATCTCCTCAGACCACAATGGAATGAAGGTGGAAATTAGCAACTCAGGAATCCCTAGAGCATATGCAAACACATGGAGATTGAACAACATGCTCCTGAATGAACAGTGAGTCATAGAAGAAATCAAAAGAGAAATCAAAAACTTTCTGGAAGCAAATGAAGATAACAACACAACATATCAAAATTATGGGATAAAGCAAAAGCAGTGTTAAGAGGAAAGTTTATAGCAGTAGGTGACTACATCAAGAAATTGGACAGGCAACAAATAAATGAGCTATCAATGCATCTCAATGATCTAGAAAAACTACGGCAAACAAAACTCAAAACTAGTAGAAGAGAAATAATTAAAATTAGAGAAGAAATCAACAGAATTGAATTCAAAATAATTACAAAAGATCAGAAAAATGAAGAGCTGTTTTTTTGAAAAGATAAGCAAAATTGATACCTCATTGGCTCAATTAACTAAAAAAACAAAAGACCTGAATCAGTAAAATCAGAGATGAAAAAGGGAATGTAACAGACACCACAGAAATAAAAAGTTATCAGAATTACTACAAAGAGTTGTAGGCCAACAAACAGGGAAATCTATTAGAAATGGACACATACAACCTACCTAAATTGAACCATGAAGACATAGAAAACCTAAACACCTAAAAAGAAACCTGAAACCTGTAGAAGTGAAACTGACACTATGAGAAACAATGAGTTGATCAGCCCTTGTCCTGACTGTTGAGGAACGACTTACTATTTTATTGCTTTTAATATTTTTTAGTTCTAATCAATACTATTGGTTGAACTCTTTAATTAATACACAATTATTCTTAGGTGTTTAAATTTAACTGAAAAGTGATCCCTGTTAAATAGAAGAGTGGGAATAAGAGAGGGAGGAGATGTACAGTTCAGCACATGCTTCCTCAGACTAACCCCTAATGGTAGAGCTAGAAATGTGCCAGGGGATTCCAAATCAATCCCATCAAGGTGGCATGTAAAAATACCATCTTACTAGCAAAGTGATCAGTTTCAGTTCATAATTGATCACAATGATAGGATTAAGTGTCAAAGGGATCACATAAATAAGACTAGTGTCTGCTAATAATAATTTAAAAATGAGAGAACAATCCAACATGGGAAGTGGGATATACAGCAGACTCATAAAATGGCAGATGTCCTAAACAGCACTCTTGCCTCAGAATCAGCCCTTTAAGGCTTTCAGATCTGGCTAAAAAGCCCATGAGAGTTTTGCAGGCATGGAAAGCCAAGACACTGCGGCAAGAAAAAAAAAAAAAAAGACCTAAATGAAAGATCACTGAGTGAGATCCCAGTGGAAATAACGGGCAAAGAAGGACGTGCCTTTATCTGAAGGGAGGAGAGAACTTCCAATTTTATTATGGCCTTGTCTAAATAAGGTTGGAGTTTGTGGACTCACCTTGGCAGCTTATGACAAGAGCCTCAGGTGTTCACTGACGTCATAAGTAAGAGTGACAATTGTTGCATCAACAACGGGAGTCACTGTGCACTTGCTCCCCATGTAGGATCTCTGTCCTTAATATGTTGTACTATGTGAATTAATGGTAAAACTAGTACTCAAACAGTACTATATACTTTGTATATCTGTGTGGGTGCAAACTGTTGAAATCTTTACTTAGATATACCAAGTTGATCTTCTGTATATAAAGATAATTGAAAATGAAGAATGGGATGTGAGAGGGAGTGGGAGATGGACGGTTGTGGGTGGGAGAGAGGTTATGGGAGGAAGAGCTGCTATAATCCAAAAGTTGTACCTTCAAAATTTATATTTATTAAATAAAAGTTCTAAAAAATGACTATTATCAAAAAGGTAAAAAGTAACAAGTGTTGGTAAGGATGTGAAGAAGGATGTTGTTGGTGGTAATGAAAATTAGTTCATCCTGGAGCCAGCAATATGGTGTGGAAGGTTAAGCTGTTGCCTGAGATACCAGTACCCCATACAAGCACTGGTTCAAGTTCCAGCTGCTCCATTTGTAATCCACACACACACAAATGAAACTAAAAAAGAATATAATCTTGACACTTGAATCAAAATGAATGTAACTGGAGATGATTATGTTAAATAATGAAACAAGCCAGACACAGAAAGTCAAATATAGTATACTCTGTCAATGTGAAAATTTTAAAAATTAATAATAGTTGATCTGAGCTTGTAATAATGATTATTAGAAGTTGGGAAGCATAAGGAGGAAACAGGCACCACAACAGAGTCAGAGAGAGACAATTCCAGACACCTACAGCACAGTGTGGCAACTACAGTTCAACATATGCTGTATAGAGAACTGGAAGAAAGGAGGTGTTAGCTTCTAAACACAAGAGAAGACAGGGAAATGAAAAGTACAATTGCTGGGTTTGATGGTTTCTGCTGCATATGTGTGCTGATGTATGTGTAGCAAGCAAATAAAACAGAAAATCTAAATATTTAAAATGAATAACTTTTCAAAAATTGTGCTTTGCTCTATGTAAATCATTTTACAAGTAAACTTTTGCTCATCCAAGATACATTTTATCAAAATATTTTTATTAATTTAAAAGGAGACAGAAGTGGAAAAAATAAAACACTAATAAGGATACAACTTACAGTGCTGTGCTTTAAATTCCACACTAAGAATATCTTAAATAAATAACCAATTATCGTTAAAATCATAAAATGTAATGAAAAGAATAATTAATCTATTAAAATTCATCTAATTATTATAAAAGGTTTTCTTTACCTGAAATATTTATATATACTTTTGAATACACTAGAGGAAATTTTATTTGACTTTCCATTTAATTAATCATCTGGGGATACTGTGAACTGAAAAATTATGAGTGCAGATGTAAACATTCAAAAAATCAAAGTGATTAATGCCCTCATGTAATAAAAATATTGAAAATTATACTAAATGGAGTTGTTAGAAAATTACCAAAAATTAAAATATTTCCCCAAGAGAAAAACCTATATTTTAGTTATATAAATTTAAATGATGTATTAAACATTATCTGTTATTCTTTTCTATATGATATTTTCACAAGTTATTTTCACTTTAAGAATATTTTCCAGTGGCCAGCATTGTGGCATGGTGGATTAAGCTGCTTGGGACTACGCCACCCACTTTGGAGGCCCAGAGGAAGCTCCTGGCTTCTGGCCCTTGTGGCCTTTGGGAAGTCAACTAGCGAATGGAAGATCTCTCTCTCTCTCTCTCTCTCTCTTTCTCTCTCTCTCACCAACTCTGCTTTTGAAATAAATACAATAAACTTTAAACAAAGAATATCTTCTATGAGTTCATATTTCAGAAAATTCCTGAAAAAAATTTTCTTAAGAAACTTTTAAAATATATTGGCATACATTAACAGGTGCTTTCCAAATACACATTCAGCTTTTTTGCTTCATATGTACTGAAATAGTCTCTTATAATTATTTTTTGTTAATTAGTATTTGAAATTGCTAAAATTTTGTTTTTATTTTAAAGTTGTTTTAGAATAATAGACAATTTTGAAGACATCAAGGAACACTTTATTCCCCCAAATTATTAGTATTTTATATCAGTGTGGCACATTCATAATAAATCATGAACCATTATTGATTTTAGCTGATTTTCATACTTCATTCAGATTTATTTATTTGCATACTTTAAAAAAAAACAGAAAGGGGAGACACAGACAGAGAGATCTATCTTCTGGTTCACTCCCTAGGTGGCCACAAATCTAGGGCTGGGCCAAGAGCCAGGAGCCAGGAGCTTTCTCTGTGTCTCCCATGTAGGTGGCAGGGATCCAACCACTTGGGTTATCTTCCGCTGATTTCCCAGGCACATTAGCAGGGAGCTGGATCATAAATGGAGCAGCCAGGACTCGAAACGGCACCCATATGGGATGCTGGCATTGCAGTTAGTCATTTTACCTTCTATGCCACAGTCTGGACCCAGATTTATTTATTTTTATAGTTTTCATCTAACATGCTTTGTTGTTCCAGGACTTAATCCAAATATCATGTTACATTTAGTCACTGTGTTTCTAATGGTCCTCATGAGTATGCCACAATGTGTAATATGTATTAGTATTTTATTTCTAGAAATTATTAGTGTATTCTCTCTATATATATTTATGTTTATATGTATGCACATATATATAGCTATATGCGTCTTTCTGCACTTAGTCTCAAGCAGCCCTCAAAATCCTTCCTTATCAATATTAGTATGGAGCTATTTACTTAATTTTGTGAAATAAAATGACAAACCGTTAATAATAATGCTAACTTTTTTAGTAATTACATGCCATTTTGCTTCTAAAAAGATGTATTCTGAAGTTGTTTTCTGAGCAAATCAACTAATTCATAATATTTACTGCTCTATCTTTCATCTTAGGCTAAGATATATTGTAGTGACAACCCATTCCAACACGTAAATGGCTCATAGCAACAGATCTTTAATTCTCATTTATTTGCAATGTCCATATGACTCACTGAATTTCTTCCTCACTTTATGCATATGAAGAAACAGCCACTATCTGTGACATTGCTAGTCTGAGACTACAGGAGCAGGAGGAATAGTAAGACTGCCCAATGGCCCTAGCAGGACAGGGACTGGTGAAGCGATTGGAGCAACACAGTGACGGTTACCTCAGGTGGGAGGGATGAAGGAAGTTCCTGGAAGTGCGTGTAGCTGGGAAATTTTTCCACATAGAATCTGAAACAGAATAAAAGAGCCTAACAGAAAAGAAATGCAAGAGTAATACAGGAGGGGACTGATGCATTCAACTGTAACTCCCTTAGTTCTTGTAGGAAACTGCAAGTATGTGTGCATGGCTAAATGACAGAGTGGTGCATCAGAGAATAGAGTGGAACTCAGGCTAGACAGTTGCATTGTTCTGTGTGTATTTATTGAGGAGGAAGTGACAGTTGATCTGAGGAGGCCAGTCCTGACAACTGTAAGGTTACTATTCAATGTTAATTTCACAGAAGATTAATAACTTTAGACATCAATTAAGATGTAATTTTCTACTTTTCTTACCAATAAATATTATTGATATTGACAACATAAGAGGTAGCTATAGTTGGAGGGAGTTGATGGGGACATGCAGTAGACAAAACAGGTACTTTGTGAATTTCGTGGTCGAATGTGGAGGGTTGTGGTCTTCTAGCAGAGATTTTAGAGAAGATGGGCTTGAATAGTAGGAATGGAAACTCTTTGTATCACTACCTCACAATTTTTCTGCTTTTTAACTTAAAACAATTCTGAATTTTTTTTTTAAAAGTGGTTGGAGCAATAGTTTTTCTCCATCATAGTATTGTGTACAAAGGTATTCAATGTATAAGGAGGAAGGAGGCAGGGATGATGAAAGTAAGAAACATGCTGAACTGGGGCCGGCGCTGTGGTTAGAGGGTACAGCAGCTGCCCGTGGGGCCAACATCCCATACAGGCACTGGTTTGAGGCCCAGCTGCTCCATGTCTGATCCAGCTCCCACTAATGAGCCTGGGAGAGCAGCGGAAGATGGCCCAAGTGCTTGGGCCCTGCACCTACACGGGAAATCTGGAAGAAGCTCCTGATTCCTGGCTCCTGACTTCAGATCTGCCCAGCTCTGGCCATTGTGGCCATCTGAGTGAACCTGTAGATAGAGTGTCTCTCTCTCTCTCTCTTTCATCTCTCTCTATCATCTCTATCTCTATCTCTTCCTATTTCTCTGTAACTCTACCTTTCAAGTAAATGAATAAATAAATCCTTAAAAAAAAAAGAAAGAAAGAACCACACTGAAGACAGAGAACTCGCTTGTCTGCAAGGTCATGTTCTACAGGACGGATCGAAGGTGCAGAGCATGGCGTGGAGGGGGCCCACAAGCCTCCTGTGATCCCAGAGCACAGCATCATCTCTTATCGGGAAGGAAAGACATGCCTCCCTCCAGGGGCAAGGAGCTGCAGTGGTTGCTGATGCACTGAGGTGGAAGGGTGGCTCAGTGTCTTTGAGAGTGACTTGTGGAAACAAGAGCTTTTGCAAACCTGTGAGTGCGGGCATTCTGTTCCTATCTGAACAAGGGACAGGGATCTCCTGGGCTCAGGTACCGAGCAAGCCACTCCCTGGTGTCTCTCAGTCTCTCTCTCTCTCTCTCTCTCTCACACACACACACACACACACAATGATGTGAGATTGATTAAACAGCAAAGACCAGCAGAGAATCAACCCCATAAAGAGCTTAATTTTCCTCACAGTCTGAGTGCCTTGGCCAGCAGACTTTGTTACAGTCAAGTGGAGAGTAGTGGAGGGTGAGTTGAAAATACAGCTTTAATTGAACCAGACTGGTTTTTAAATTCATGGTTGATTAGAGAAAACAGTAGATAGACAAGTAAAATGCAGAATGGATTGAATTAGGGACAAAGGGAAAACAGAGGGAGCTGTCAGTTTGAAATATATAAATAGAGTTAATTTGTGCAAACCTGAGACTCGGATGATTATGATAGGAAATGTCATATCCATTACAGGAGCTAAGCTAGCTGGATATTGTTGAGAAAACCCGAGGAAGCCATCAAGGATTTGACATTTTTGAAAAATCTTGTAGGCTATATTGAGGATAATGGATCAAATAGAGGATGGATTCAGTATAGGGGCTCCTAGGTGACTTAGGCAGCAATATTCTTATCATGCTTTGATGGATACGTACTTCATGCCCCCAGAAAATGCAATTTAAGTCAAATTAGAAGTGGTTGATTGTTTTCTTTGCATTTGTGGATTTCCTGGTCATCTTTGGATTGACCATACCAACTTACTTGCAGGCACTAATTTATTAGCCCATCTTATCCGTGTCGAGAGAGAGACAGAGAGATCTTTCATCCAATGACTCGGTATTCAATTGCACCCAAGAGCCAGGGCTGGTTCAGGCTGAAGGCAGGAGCTGAGAACAGCATATAAGTCTTCTGCATTGGTAGCACAGGCCTAC
Source organism: Oryctolagus cuniculus (assembly GCF_051225735.1). Classification (NCBI taxonomy): domain Eukaryota; kingdom Metazoa; phylum Chordata; class Mammalia; order Lagomorpha; family Leporidae; genus Oryctolagus; species Oryctolagus cuniculus. Next base: position 5,201,341 of record NC_142879.1, on the reverse strand, counting down.
ACACTCGAGTCATTATCTGCTGCTTTTTGGAATGCATTTGGAAGTTGGATCAGAGTGGAGTAGCTGGTGCTTGAACCATGCAATCTGATATGGAGTGTGAGAGTTCCAAGCAATGAGTTAATCAGCTGTGCCACAATGCCCACCCCAAAATGAGACTTTCTTAGTGACGATTTTCAGAGATACTCTACATCCCCAGCACACATTTTTTAAAAAATCTATGTATTACATACAATTACCATTCTGTACAGAGTTTAACTTTTCATCTTTTCTTTATGTTTCACTGAGGGATTTAGAGAAAAGGGAATACTATTATTGGTCAAGTTTTCCTTTCTTCAAGCCCTTAATTAGATGATTCATTCTGCATAATTCATTAGTTTAAATATACTGGCAAGGTGCTGTTAATAATTTTTTAAATTCTTTAAGTTCACTGAGATTAAAGTGTAAAACTAAAAGACCTGCTTGTGTGTGCAGTTCATGTCGATAAGCCTACTCTAATACATTTCACATTTCCTTTTTTTGGAGAGATCTACAGAGATTTGGAAAAATCCACCTAAACAATTGGTGTAGGAGACTAGTAAACATTTGGAAGGAATTGCTAGGACTTTAGCCACAAGAAACATCTTGACAGAGGCTGATACAAAGTGTCTGTTCTGAAAAGGGTACACTGTCAAAGGAAAGGAGCTGGAATCTGTGAAATTCAGCATTACTAACGACTTTGTGTTTAAGAAGGCAGGGGATTCTCAACAGCGTATAAAAATACTTTCTCTAGGAGCATTTAAAAAAGGGTGTCAGTATTACTGATTTGAGACAAGGACTCAGGCATCCTGTTTCTCATCCATTCCAGATTTGTCTCATTTCTCTATTAAAATGAAACCATGAGTACTTCAAAAAGTTTACTGTGAACTTTCAGCACAATTTGGGCAAGCAGAATCCTTGCATAACATCATAGTGAACTTGAATCAGGCAGCACATTCCAATCTGGGACCTGAGCCCACTTTAATCAAACCCCATGACCTTTAGTTTATATGTTCAGGAAATATACTTTTGATTCTAAGAAATCTTAATTACAAAGGTATAAATCTTACAAGATAGTCTGGGATTATCTATTTATCGCTTCTGTTATTAGTCACATAAATTTTTGAAAGGCACATTGCATATATAATACTAACATTTAATTCTAGTTTTCAATCTAGACAGAATAGTTCCATGTTTCAGGTTACATATTATTTCTTAATTAATACATAGTGTCTTTTGAACATTTCAGGTTGAGAAATACATGTTAATTCATATATGCAGAAAGTTACCATATTGCCCAGACTAAAAGTAACCAAAATCTAGTGTTCATTTGCTTTGCATGAGATTAAACAAGACTCAATTTATATCAGTGGTTTACAAACACAAGTTTGTTCCAGGGCCTATCAGGTAAATAAATTAGTAAAGAAGAAATGTAATACCAAAGCATTAGGGACTAAATAATATATTCTGCATATGAGGTCTATTTAAAAAAAAAGTCTACTAAGCAAACATAAGATAACTACCTATCACATTTTCAATTGCTTCTTTAGAAGGCAAATAAAACCACCTTATTGTCCTACAGCAAGCCCACTGATGCCGCAATAAAATAAACACAAAACAGCAATGGCTTAATGCAATAGCATTTTATTCCTTCTCCCAGTACCAGCTAATATGGTCTATGAGGCTCAGTTACATACATTTCATTTAAGAACTTAATCGTCATCCATTCTGTGATGCCACCAACCTGAACATATAGCTTCCTGGTTACTGCAGTAGGAAAAAAAACAAAGAGGAAGTTCCCCTGGAGAGAGACTTGTATTCAGGTCTGGAAATCCAGTATATCATTCTTACCATGTTCTATTGATCAAAAAATTGGTCATTCAATCTGAATGAAAGATCTGGTGAAAATATGTTTCTAAGGGAAAGAAAATAAGATATTTTTGCCATTGTCAAAATTAGGTTTCAACAAAACATGCAATTTCCTTTTACTAAAGACCATCTTTTATTACACTTAAAAATGGTAATTAAATATTAAATTAGCAGTTAGGAGGATTTAATGAGTATTGAGAAGGTGAGAAGTCAAACACAGGCTTGCAAAGGATGTTATAGTATAATATTCTTGTCATTCTTCCCTGTCACAAACACATAATACCATTAGATCTTTAATTTTAATTTTATTTTGGGAGCTGATATAAACTAAAGAATGCGTGATGAAGAAGCAGGAAAGAAAGCAAAGTGTTAGTGCACTGCTGGAGGAAGCAGACCAACAGCCAGGAGAGGATACCGACAACCTGTAAGTGCTCCATTGTCTTTTTATTTTCTGGTCGTTTTTCGTTTTCATTTTTACCTCAAGAGAGTGCTTTGCTGTTTTTGCTTTTGCTCTGTGAATTGGATATCAGCTGATATGCAATGGAAAACTTGGAGGCTGTGAACAGTTACCATTGACCAGTGTCTTGAGTTAGGGGTCTGGGGAGAACCTGCTGGAATCCCGTCTTGCGTGTCTCACAAGCTGGTACTCAGTAGTATCCGCTGGACTGTGTTCATTCCTGGAGCCCCATGTCTCTTCCAAGCCTTGTGTCTCTTCCAAGCCCTGTGTCTCTTCCAAGCCCTGTGTCTCTTCCAAGCTGACGTGGGTGTCAGCATAATCCTTGCTGCTTAAGTACGACTGAAGTCCCTGCTGGGAGCTGTAACTAGAGATCACTTGTGCCTCCTCCCTTGATCACTGCTCCCTTATACTGCTCATCACAGGAGCTTAGGCATTCAAGAACGGTGGCTCTCTCTGACCTCAGGAAGAGCCCCAGGCCTTGTTAAAGAAGTGTCTGATTAGATGATGGCCATGAGATCAGCTGTTTGACTTAAAGTCAATCTATTATGGACCTTGTTTTCTTCTGCAAATCCCTTCTGTCATACATCACAGCATAAACAAAATCAGCTGATCATCATCTTCGTAGGCCCTTCCCACACCCACGGGGAGGGAATTATACAGAGAACAGATCACTAGGTCCATCTTAGTGTTCTGTCTACCAGACCCTACAAACCACATTGTAAGGTTTCTGTGCTTCTTGATTTGGCCACTGCTGGTTTCCTCCCATCAGTGTTCACATCTTTGCTGATCCAGTCCATGTATATATGTTGCATCTTGTTAATTCATATGCTGTTGCTTGAATGCGTTCATGCGGAATGTTTTATTATTTTGCTGGAGTTCATTTTAATATACGTTGATGATGCTGTGGTAAGAATAATTTTATTCTGTATTTTTTCTCTAAGCACTATTTTTAGAAAGATATCCGCCTGTCCTCCTATAGCTCTATGCTCTTCTCTCCCTAGGTACTGTAGTACTCCACACAGAGCATCTGCCCCATCTCATTCACTGCCGCTCCGAGGTGGTAGCTTCGAACTGCCCGCAAGTCCCAATACTGTGAAATTTTACCTATTAGTACAGTGCCCAGTCCTTAGCCCCAAAACCGCAGTAGCCACCACCCTCTAGTGATACCTGTGAATTTTGAAACAGTCTTCCTGATACTAACCAACTCAGGATGACGACTTGAGAGGTGGCAATTAAAGTATATGGGCAAAGCACCATAAAGCAGTTAAATAAAGCACAGATAACCATATCTAAGGAACCATTCACCCAAATTAAACAAGCAACCCAAGCAGTGAAACTCTTGGCAAAATCTCATTTTACTTTAGGAGGCTTTATAATTAGTTAATCATATTTCCCCAGGTAATATTTCCCTACTATCCGCTGAAGTTGGAGTTTGTGTACTTAGCATATCCAGCCCCATTTGGGTAATGAAACACACATTTTGTTTCTGAGAGCAGAGGCACACTTCAGAGGGGCCATGTTATTTCTGTACTGATTAAACAGATTAAATAAAAATGTCCCCCTTTCTGATCTATTTTCTTCTATCTCTCCACCCACCCTCATCAGAGGACACATTGGCTGAAAATGTACTTTGAAATTCTAGTTTGTGCCCATAGAAGATTGTGGGTCTCAATGATACTTGGTCATTTGGCTCCAAACTCAGACATTATGAAACAATGGACAGCTTGCATTATAAAACTACGTGGGGCCAGGAAACATTTGTTAGTAAATGATCCCACTCTGGCCTCTGTACATTGGCCTCTGTTTGTTGACTTCTTTATGGAGGGCTAAGATGCATTGGCTCAAAAGTCCATTGGCAACAAACACAAATTTCTACATATCCAATTGTTTTTTATTCAGCCCAAATAAGCAGATTTTTATCAACTTATAGTTTGTCTACTTTACACAGTGCACACAGCTGTGTGCACCCCTTGCTAGCCTGAAGGTAACTAATTTAAGTTCTGCTCTCCACAAAGACCTCCCGTGGGGGCTGCCCTTTGGAGGTGTCTTACCCAGAGAAACCCTTACGTGCTGCAAAGGAACCCAACCACACAAGTTCCCTTGGATCTCTTCCCTTCCCCCTCTTCCCTGGCAAGCACATCTGTCAAAGTGCTGCCCAAATAAAGCGAGTGTGCTACTGCCACATCATGGGCACACCTGCTTCCGCAACTGCAGTCCAGACACAGGAGTGCTCAAGCTTGTTGAACTGAATTGGGCTCCTTTAGCTCCAGGAAGAACGAAGGAGCAAGTGCCTGTGGGACTTGCAACTGCTCTCTTCACGGAGCTATTCACTTCAGAAAACGGGTTGGGGGTCACCAGTCCACAGCTTACTTGCCATTTTATATTTGAATTGTTCTTTATCATTAATAAAATAGATGTTATGGTTCACTGATTAATAATGATGAAAAATTCTACTGTGTTGCGATTTTGTAAAATAACCAAAATCCTTTTTTTAATATTTGTAGGATAGTTTTAATCTTGACCATCACAATTTTTATTATGATGATGAAATGAAATGACACATACGAAAATGTTTATGAACTTTATTTATTGTACTACCATAATTTAATGTAATATATTATGGGCTGGCAAACATCTATGTAATGGCTGAATTTTTCAGACTCCACAAGGCTGTTGTATGTTTTATTTTCTAAATCTACGTCTGTATATCTACATAGATATTGATATTCACATGTGTATGATATAAATATATTTTGGGGATTGGGGAATATTTATAAAAGAGATAAAAATGTTCCCTAAAAAATTCATTTAACATTGTATTTTTACAGTTCTAGGGTGGGACACTAATGTCCAATAAAGAAATCAAATATATTTGGAATAAATTCAATCTCAAAATAAACAAAATGAAGACATTATACAATACTATGTTGTGCATGTGTATTTGATAAATGAGGTAAGGAAAGACTAACTACAGTCTGCTTCCAGGGTGTATATAGCTGTGAACTAAAAACGCAATATATTTTAGAGTTCTTTTTACATGAATAGATGAATCTGAAATGATCATTCAATCAGAAAGCTGCTTGTCAAGTTTACCCAACTCCCTGGCTACACAGGGTCACTGAGTTAGTGCTGTACTGAGTTGAGTGAATATTAATTGTACTTGTGTATTTAGGGAAATGAAAACATATGCAAATACACAATGCTTCCTGGCATTTCAGTTCTTTTCATTTTCATATTTAATCCTTTTTGCTTTATGTCTTTAATCATCTTTTCCGTGAAGATTCCTCTTTCATTCTGTCCCTAAGTCTGAGGAATTAAAAACCTTATTCTCAGTGGTCCCATACCATCAAAACCTCCTGACTCACAGCCTGTGCAGTCCACAGGGGAAACCATTAAAAGAGCTTTGCAGATTTGTTTAGTGCTCGTCTCAGAATATGAAAGTGCAGACTTTGAAATATATCTGAGTCGAGATTGCCAATCTGTTACCCTGCTGGAAGAACCTGTGAACTGGACATTTTCCATTATTTACAGTAAGAAATACTTGGAGTCAAACTTCTGCTAGAAATAATGTTGAATGATAGCTGGTACAAAACGAGGCCAAGTGTGCCGGTTTCAGATTCCCAAGCTCATTAATTCTTAAATACCTAGACCAAACTGCAAGCTCTGAAAGTGATTTGTTGAAGGCTTCCAGAATGGTTCTCTGGTGGCAATGAGGCCAGGCAGCAATTCACTGAGAGAGAGAGAGAGAGAGAGAGAGAGAGAGAGGGACATTTACTTAAATACTTCCAAATGACAGGGAAAGATTTTATCCCAGGTTTTCATGCTCGTGGGAGATGTGGCTAGATTTGGGTTCCTTCCAAGGAAGCTTGCAGGTGATGAAATAGAGCAGGCAACTCCAAGACGCTCTTTAGAAGCTGTCACTTGTTAAGGGCTGGCAGAGCTGGACAGGAGCTGCGGGATACACAGAGAATAGAAAGACGCTCGCAAGGAACGGCCTTGGGGTCTGCATGCGGTTCTTGTTACCTCAGACACACTGCATTTCAACACACATGAGGCTGTGTCTGTGAATGGGGCTTCCTAGCACTTCCTTTAGAGGTGGGATATATCCTATGTACAAATCACTGAGCGTGAAGTATGGAGTAGCTGTATGTAAACAGTCTCAGTGCTACGAAGGTAGTCATAGTTATTCATTAATGGGTTGAAGCAAGGGTTATTTGCAATTCCAGCAAGGTAATTCATTTTTTCTAGATTTGACATGTGTTTTACAATGATTGATATCAACATTTTGACTTTGATAAATTTTATATTAGTTAAACAGAAGGAAAGATGCCCAGGACTGGTAGTATGCTGATTTTATATCTATAAAGCACAAATGTGCAAGTTCCAGATTGAAAAGATAAAATTTTAACAGAAAAAAAAAGTATATAATTTCCCCCATAGATCCCTTCTTAGAGCAGTGTGGTTAAGGAATATAATATACTCTTGTGCTCATTAAGCAGTTAAGAATATTCCAGAAAATATTTTGAATATCAACAACTACAATAGAAATGAATGAGAGAGTTGATTCTTCATTATTGAATATAAAAGTTAGTTCTCTGAGATGGAGGGATTTGGAAACCTGGAATTAAAGGAAGGCAGATGAGTTACCAGGAAAAAGGTTAGAGAAATGCTCTCCTGGGAGACAGAGTTGGAGACAAGGGAAGATAATGTTAGAAACAACTGTGGCACAGAGACATTCTGTACACCAAGGGAGCCAAGAGGCATGGAGGAAGCAAAACCCCAGCAAGAGTTATCCCTAAGGTGAAGTTCAGAGTTGATTGGAAAAGAATAGTAATTAAAGTCTGGGACTAAGGCCAGGGTTAAAAAAACAAAACAAACAAAACAAAACAAAAAAATTATTGCTAATTATTAAAAATTAGAGAGGTGCATAAAATGATATATTTCCAAGCTACAAGCAGGTTGTGTTCCAAAATCGTTTTATTAAGTCTATTTGATAACAGTATAAATAATTTTCCCATCAAGTCTCTCCCTCTTCTCCCAGCTCCCCAAGCAGTCCCTTTTCTCTCTCTCTCTCTCTGTCTTCATCCTCCCTATTGTTACAAAACTGCTGTGTAAAAGTTCCTTGTGATTTAATTGCCACAGTGAATGCAGGGGAAATGGTGACTAAGAAGTCAATGAGTTTACCCATGGAGAGCAAGCAACAGATTTTAAAACTGAAAATATTTACAGAACACAGCATTTTGAACACTTACCATATGCCATGCTCTATAATTTTCTTCATTTTTTTAAATTAGGAAAATGAAACCAATATATAATACCTGATAGGTAGTATCAGTTGTGTTTATAGTGAGGAAATCTCATATCTCATCAGGTATTGAGAGAAAGAGAGAATTGGGCTCATATCCTGGCAAATCCATCTCCACATCCTAGTTTTGTGAACTTGATAAATTCTATGGAAACATCATCAGTTTCCTGCCATACAAAATGGGGATGAAAAGTGTCAGCCTTAGAAGGTCATGGTAAAGATTCATAGGAGGCCGGCACCGCGGCTCAGTAGGCTATTCCTCCGCCTGCGGTGCCGGCACACCGGGTTCTAGTCCCTGTCAGGGTGCCGGATTCTGTCCCGGTTGCCCCTCTTCCAGGCCAGCTCTCTGCTGTGGCCCGGGAGTGCAGTGGAGGATGGCCCAAGTACTTGGGCCCTGCACCCCATGGGAGACCAGGAGAAGCACCTGGCTCCTGACTTTGGATCAGCGCGGTGCGCCAGCCACAGCGTAGCGGCCATTGGAGGCTGAACCAACGGCAAAAGGAAGACCTTTCTCTCTCTTTCTCTCTTTCTCTCTCTCTCTCTCTCTCTCACTATCCACTTCGCCTGTCAAAAAAATTTAAAAAAAATAAATTAAAAAAGATTCATAGGAGTTATTTTTGAATTATTAAAAACCAAACATGAACAAAATTTTCTAAATTTTCTTCATGCGTCATCACTGCTTGCCCAGGGTCTTACATGTTAAGATTGTTTGTGTACTAGTCTACATATGTATGTATATTCTTGTGTATACAAACACACACACACTTGTGTTCATACTGCATATTTAAAACCCATAATAAATTACTGATTAAGTATCATCATTATTTTTGAACTTTATCATTCTGCAGAAAATAATTCAGTCCTGGATCTCATTTCTAGAACTGTTTCTCTTTAAGATATAGGGTGACAACAGAAAAATAAGAGAATGCTCTATCTGAGATTTGAAAGCAGATGGGAAAATTAAGGCATACATTTTCCACCCTATTTCCAAGAGGACATTCTATTTCCATTTGAAATGGATTCCTGCCAGTTTAGGAATAAACTTTGTCATTCTCTAGTTTTTCATCCTATCAGTGCTTCTTGCAGCAAATTAACCCGCATTATTGAATAAGGGGACGTCACTGCTCCTTGGATCAGAATTCAGTCATTTCTATGGGGAGTTCCCTCAGGGGGTCACTCTCTTCTATGACCTGTGTTTACATCTGCTTCCTGAACTTTTGACTTCCCTGTCAAATCAGAGAATGCATAAATTATACAAAGACCTGGGTGAATCTTTTCCTACCTGTTAATTAGGTGAATGATAAAACTTTGCAAAACAGAAAACTTCAGCTAAAAAATTTAACTTCATTTAACCCAAGAGTTTTAACTCATAGCATATACTATTTGAGTATGAGGACTAGGATCCTCTTCTAATTTCACTTGAGGTAACTCTCAGCATTGATCAAACATTGGATAATATTCTAGGAAGCAATTCATTTTTTCCTCTAATTTAAGAGAGCAAATATTCCCATCATCTACCAGGAGTCTGGATAAATGTGGATCTAGATTGTGTTTATCTTGTCTGACACAAGATCCTATGCTTTGTTGTGTTATTGTAGCTTGCCTTAGATAAATCACCTACAAAGTGCAGTCAGTGGTTTTGGAAGGCCGTGACTCATCCTGATGTGTGTCTGTGCCTGGCAACCGACATGCGTCTTACTCTCCCACTGCATAGGGATAAACAGCTCTAACTCTGCAGTCTCTAAGAGCTGTAATACCTCTAAGGGTGTGTGTTTGAGTGTAAGAGTGTTTCTTAATGGATGTGACAGCACTCAACTCAGCAAGTGACAAAAGTTTTCCTGATGGTAGTGATGTCAAACCAGACCTTGCAGGAGGACGGAGTGTTCAGGCTAAGAGGATCTCAGGGGCAGCATCTTCAGACCTCCCACTCTGTCTTCGCATCACATCCTCTTACAAGATCACTTCTGCTCCCTCCCACCAGGACACATGGAATTGCATGTGGGGCCCACAGGATGACCTGTGATGATCTCCCATCTGAAGCGCCTCACTCAAACAAAGCAGGGAGCTTTTTTTCTTCTTGACTAGGGGAGCTAAATATAAGGCAACATTCACAGGTCTCAGCGATCAAGACAGGGATTTCTTGTTAAAGAGAGGTTTTTTGCTTACCTTATCACATAAAGACTTACCAAATATTCATGTTTCTGCTAAAAGGTATTGCATTTTACCAAGATAAAAGTCATTTGGCGGGCCGGCGCCGCGGCTCACTAGGCTAATCCTCCGCCTAGCGGCGCCGGCACACCGGGTTCTAGTCCCGGTCGGGGCGCCGGATTCTGTCCCGGTTGCCCCTCTTCCAGGCCAGCCCTCTGCTGTGGCCAGGGAGTGCAGTGGAGGATGGCCCAGGTGCTTGGGCCCTGCACCCCATGGGAGACCAGGAGAAGCACCTGGCTCCTGGCTCCTGCCATCGGATCAGCGCGGTGCGCCGGCCGCAGCGCGCCGGCCGCGGCGGCCATTGGAGGGTGAACCAACGGCAAAGGAAGACCTTTCTCTCTGTCTCTCTCTCTCACTGTCCACTCTGCCTGTCAAAAAAAAAAAAAAAAAAAAAAGTCATTTGGCTTCTTGGATCAAGCTTTAATAACTTTAGGATCTTCATATAGGCCCAGTTAAGCAAGCTTCAACCATTCTAGACACAGTTAATAATAAGTGCAATTAGCACATACATATTAAAAACAAGTTAGGGTCTATTTTATGTGCTTAACCTCTATTAACTCATTATATGGAAAACATATCTTCAAAATTACACTTGAATATGAGAATGGGGTCAATTTCCCTATGTCAACGCACAGTTGTCAATTAAACCAATTGGCCTATGGATATGTAAGATAAAAAGACTAATCTGCAAGTGCTGGCACTGTGGTGCAGTAGGTTAATCCTCTGCCTGTGGCACCAGCATCCCATATGGGCCCCGGTTCGAGTCCCGGCTGCTCCTCTTCTGATCCACCTCTCTGCTATGGCCTGGGAAAGCAGTGGAAGATGGGCCAAACACTGTGTCCCTGCACCAGCATGGGAGACCTGAAGAAGCTCCTGGTGTCGGATCATGAACCAGCAGATGGAAGACCTCTCTCTCTGTCTCTCCCTCTCACTGTCTGTAACTCTTCCTCTCAAGTAGATAAATAAAATCTGAAAAAAGAGACAAATTTGCACTCCTGGTTATTTTCCACCCATTTGTCAAGCACAGTGACAAAAACTCCTTCTGAGGGACTTAGCAGTCTCTGCATAAACGGACACCTTCATCACTCCTATGTAGGCACTGACTGCAGCTCTTCCAGGAGGCACCTGCAGCCCAGGCAAGGCGCAGCGGAGCTGTTTGCAAAAATGAAGGCATGCAAATCATTCTCCTCGTTTAAATAAGAATGAAAGTCACCAAAACTGCTTCTTCAACATAGTAAGAAAATGATATATTTTGCAGAGTAGTTAATGAGGATCTCAATGTTTCTATTTTTAACCCAAGTAAAATCCAAACACTTTCTCTGTTCAGGGAAGTATGCTGAATCGTCTAGACAAACAGGAAATGGTTGAATGTCAAGAGAGTGCTTCTGGTATTAACATCCTCTCACTGCGGCCATACTTGCGCTACCTCCCCTGTGCTCTTGGCGTCCCAGAGGCAGCCTGGCCATTGTGTGTATTCACATGACTGTGGGTGGGGAGCATTTTTCCTGGCTTTACATTGCTCTATGAAATAGCCTCCAAACTAATTCCTTTAACATTTCTTGAAATAGCTTCTTTTGCTTTGTTTGTCCTTGACTAGTATCTAATGTCCTTGAAAAACTTCTATGATATTTGCTTGATAAAAAATAAACAAAAATGATATAAGGCAATGCAAAGTAAACAAAAGAAATAATACAAAGTTATTTATACAATAACCTTTCACCATAAAAGATGGCTGCCCAAGATTTTTACTTGAAGTACTGAAGAGAGAGAAGGATGTTAGCACACGTTCCTGTTGTCTCACCATTTTCTTGCTGAATTTCACCCATTACAGCAAGTCAAATTCTTCCACAAACCATTTTTCTTCTTCAGCTTAATAGGCCCCCAAAAGAGTTAAACCCCCAAATGGATGAATGTTGCCCTTAATAGGAATTTCTTTTTCCATGAATGAATGGATCTCCTTAAAACTGAACTTTGAATCTGTTGTCATTTTTAGTATTGTTATGTTTGTTTAGTGTTATATACTGGTCCAAAGCTTGATCATCCAATGTCATGTGTACAATATTTACATTTTAGTGGTATATTTGCATTGATCTATATAAGCCAGTTAATTAAAAAGCAATTCTGAGACTTTTTCACGTAGCCAAAGATCTAAAATTAATAATTTCTTCAACATATTATGGATAGCTATGAGAAAGTTGTACCAAGTGTTTTGAGTGATTTTTGACACTTGACCCAAATATATTATACCAATGAATGATATTTATTCTTGTAATTTAATAATGTCACATATCATTTGATTCTAAAACATGTCAGTCACCAACATGAAATCCGAATGATGTTTGTTTGGTTCACCTTAAAATAAAACTGTCCCCAGTATTTCAACAGTTGTAATTAATGCAAAGTATTATGTCTCAGCTCGTCACGCCTGCTGCCTCCTTACCTGCCTGCTGATTACTCTGTGATCTGCCCTGCTGTTTTGTCAACCTGATGAGCAGTGTCAGCCTCCAGACACCCTGCCCACCTGTTCATAATTTAGTTCCACCATGTCAAACTTGACTATAATGTGAAATCAAAAAAAAAAAAAAAAAAAAAAAGAACAAAACCTGTGAATGATTACCTTCCAGCATGAGATTATAATAATGAAGAAGCCTGGGTGAATTCTCCTTAATTCACTGATGATTGCCCTATATTCCTTTTCCTTGTATTAAACGAGGGCTCTTTTTTTTTTTCCTCGTGGATTAGGAACTTAATTGCTCCACGGATGTCCTTCATGGTGTACTTTAAGCATAGATTCTCCAGACAGCTACCTCTTCTTTCCGCAAAAGCTTCTGGGACCAGGAGCAAGAGAAATGTGGCAGGTGCTGTGAGGGCCAATTAAAAAACAAATCTGTGCTAAGTGATGGGTAATCTTCAGTGAAATCACTAGTGACAATACCAGATGCCTGGGGAAAATTGACATTGACCAGATCCGTTTATTGCTGGCGGTGTTTGGATTCATCTGCGCCAGGCAGCTGTTGGAAAGGTAAATGGCTGGCACTCCCATTTTGGGTTTTTACGGGTTTGTTTTGTTGCAACAGCCTTCAGATTTCTTTTTTTTTTTTTTTCACCCTGACTTGTTATAGGTCAGATGTTACCATTTTCAAACAGCCATCCATCTCTCCCAGAGAATCGGATTTGCAAGTAGATTAGTGCTGCATTTGAGCTAATCACATGCTGAATGACTAACCTGTATGAATGCATTTAATGAGTGTGCATTTACCTCAGAGGTGAACCATTCAAATTAAGAAAACATGGAGTCTGCCCTCTCTCTCCCCCCTGTGATGCCCAGCTCCAGTGAACGCTCTTTTCTCCTTAAGAGGACAGTGGCTCCGAGGCGCACTCTAGTGCATAGGACACTGCCCGGGGCACAGTCCTCACACGGTAATGTGCTTTTAATGTCCACTGAATGAGCGTTGCCATATTTATTTCTAATAAATGTCTGAATACCAATGCCTCCAACGCTTTAATCTTTGCTATTTTATTAACTATGTCCTGTGCTGTTGTAATTTGTTAGAGCTGTGTGTTTGGTGGTTAATTCAGCATGCATGAAGTTATATAAAGCCATATAGTAAATATATCTAATTTTCATCATAGGTTTTAATTGATAGTCTATAATTGTATAATGAAATAAAAATCTGCTGGGGAGTACAATTGAAATGTTAAAGTCAAAAAATAAATCAAGAGACTAAATATATTTCACTGTTCGGATGGGAAAACTTTCAGACACATCTGGCAGCAAAAGAAATGCTTATTTCCCTTGTTTCAAAGGAGGACATTGATAGAATAGTTAAAACATCCCATACTTCATTACATTATATAAAAACTTGCAAAATGGACCCTGAATCAATGCAGTTCTTTCCATTCAAGTCGTCCCTCCATCAACTCCAAGTGCTCCCCAGTAATCAGCAGGAACATGCCTGCTCAAACCTCTATAATATGCATGTGAACTGCCTTAGGATTCTGTTCCAGTGAAAGCTCTTTGGGTGCACTGTGGAACTCCGCAGTTTTGATGGGTTCCCAGGTAATGCTGATGCTGCTTGTCTATGTACACAAATTCAGCAGAATGGACATAGGCTATCTTTCTATTTTCCCACAACGTCTTCTTACAGTCTACAACGAGGTATCTATCAGAGAGTTTTCTTTTTGTTTACGTGCATCTAACAGAAACATCACACAGTTTTACCCTCATGAGCTCTAGCTACAGTCATTTCAATTCTCGACCCCAGTCAACGTCCTGCCACTGCTCATCAGATGGGTATGGGACCCCCTCCATCTGGATCACTTGGTTTCTCACTTGTTATGACCAGTCCTCCTGTCCTTGAGGTCCCAGCTAAATTTTACTAGCACATACCAGATTTCCCTAACCCCATCCTGTAATTTGCTACTCTCCCTACCATCCTTCCCTGTGTATTTTTTAAACATTATAGGGACCCATTTTCATTTGTGCTGTTTGCTTATTTGCTTGTTTATTGACTGTAGTCTCACTAAATAGTAGGTTCCAAAAGAATTGGAGCATTGTCCTCTTTATCAACCAATTTATATTCAGGGCACACACAATGCCTGGCATAAAGGAGTATTTGATTTTTTTCAGATAAGTAAATACTCATTTTCTAGGTTTTCTTTGGCAATCTGTATACCAATATAGGGGAAAGCATTGAGAAGTCATCATCCTTTCATTTTTATAATATTTGAAAACACTCAAACCTATTGCATGGACACATTGCATTTCCTTGCATTAGCTCTATCCCACTTGAAGCCATAAATCTACTTTATTAAAAGAGTCATTATTTTACATTCAGCTCATTTTCATAAAGAAAACTTAGTATGCCCAATGCTTCCAACTGATTTGCAGCAAGCAATTCAGCAAACCAATTTTACTCTCTTACACTTCTATGAGAAGTTGAAGTGAGGGTATATGATGTGACTGCTGTTAGGATCCTACGGAGCGGTTGTCTCTTGAGTGATATTTTATGAAGCATAGCTAATATTTAGCAAGTGTTTGCTATGTTCTTTGTTATTATTCCACAAAATTAATGGCCAAAGCCGTGTACATAAATGCCATTATAATGTGGGTCAACTATATATTTACCTTGTTGACTCTGTTTCTTGCTAACTTTTGAAGATGGATTTCTTTCTTTTTGGTTTTCCCTACTTGACCACCCCCTTTTCATTTTTGATTCTCCTTATCTCCCTCCTCCACTCGGGGCCTCTTCCCCTGTCCTCTCCTCCTTATGGAAATAAATTCTGTGTCCCTTTGTCGGCAAAAATCATAACATGATCCAGAATGTACTTTCCATTTATTGTTTTGCCACATAAAATAACTGGAAATAACTAACTTTAAGCCAGTCTCTAAGTTAAATATTAAGATACCTGCAGGGGAGTCAGTGTTTTAGATTTGCTGAAAAAAAATGGGAAAGGAAAAATAACTAAACATCTGCATTCAGGGGTAGGATTGGATTGCTGTTTATTTTCACTACATGGTAACGCAAAAAAAAAAAAAATTTGTGCACAAGGTCTTCAAATGTCAGCTGAAAGAGTCTGTCTAGTGTCTTCTCAAACTGAAATTACTCTAGAAATCACTACTGTGAACACTTTAAATAAGTTTTGCAAAATACACGGAATTCTTTCTGCTTCCTGTTTCCCGCACACATATCTGAGTTTCTAATTCCATTCACAGAAAGTGAAAACCAATTGCTTTTCCTTCTTAAATCAAGGCAATCTTCAGCCTGGAACACCCCTGTTATGCTCCTTGAGGCACCTCCCCCACCCCGTCTTCAGGACTATAGACTCCCTGGCTTAGAGGGAGAATGTCATTAATTGAGAATGACCAAAAAGTACTGCCAATTTGCTCCAGGAAATCAGAGAACTTGGAAAAAGCTAAAAAGGCTATTCTCCTCTGTATTGATCCTTGTATGAAGCACAATCACAGGTCGCCAGCAGTTTTTCCTTTTCTTGTTTAAAATCAGATGTAATTTACTGTTGACAAACAGCAGCCCATGAAGCATTCGATCCGGGGTCAGTTCTCTCCACTGGACACTTTGATCCTCTATCGAACCACCAAGAAATGTGCCATTACTTTCAGCTGACTAAGATTAGACTGGTGACCTGTAGGGACTTGTAGTTTTACCTATAACTTTATGCAACATCTACCTGTGAATAACAAAATAATAATGGCAACTTAATCAGAAACCTGCAGGAAACAAAAACATGAATCCATAGGAAAGTAGAAGTTACATACATATGAAAGCATAACAACAAATTTTCAGCACACTTAATCATAAGTCCAATCCTCATTTATGAAACTAGAAGGGAGAGATATCTATCTGTAAACAATCATGTGTTCATTGTACTAAAATAATAGAGCACACAACTGAATGCTAGCTGTTTACTCTAAAATAAATGTTATATAGATGGAGGAGCAGAAAGGAGTTAAAATAGTTTAAGGTTCTGAAAAGTGCTTCTTTGCTTTCACAAAGTTAATTTGAAAACTTGGTACAACACATTAAAATAGACCAAAAGAAAAATTCCAGATTCCAGAATTGCACAGAAAGGAACAAACATTAACAACAAAATGATGCTTAGAGCTTTACTGCATTCTGGGATCCAGAGCAGAATACAGAGATATAAGGTCTGGGTTGAATTTAACAGACTAAACAGGCTATCATCACCACTGGTATATAAAGATGTGAACACAGATATTTTAAAAAGGAGAGATAAGAATTTGCCCACTAGAATTATCTACTTCCTAATATTTTTTCTAGGGCAACATATTTAAAAACAAAGCTAAAGGGAAAAAAGACCCAGAAGAACCCACGTAGGATGGAGATCATCTATCTTCATAAAGGGGCACACCTCAGAAGAGACGAGAGGTAATCAGAAGGAGCTGCCATCTGGCATAACTGGTGATCTGAAAGGGAGGGGAGTGGTGGGGGGGGAGGAAGCCATCACAGACCAGATGGGGCGTGGAACGTCAGTGGAGAAGAGAACTCGTAGATTGAGTCTGGAGTGGTGATCCCGTCCTAAAGGAGGGGGAAAGAGTACTTAACCTGAGTCAGATCAGGAGGGGTTGATGAAAACAGCTACAAGGTGGTCAGTGTGGTCTACCTAAGGACAAGGAGAGACGCCTCTGGAAATGCATCCGGTTGGAGACAAGAAGGGTGCACAGATCATGAAGGGTCTGGTGGAGGACAAAGTAGGTTTTCTCTGAAAAGCTGAGGGCAGTCATACAGCTGCGCTAGACAGTTACAGCCACCTGCATTGAGAACTCGCGGTGTGAACAGCGCGGTGTGAAGACATTCGCCTTACGAGGTGGGTAATGCGATGGTCCTCATTTCATAAAGATGTGAACCAAGACTTGGAGACCTTAAGTAATTAGTTTGTCAAGGGCACAGTACTAATAAATGGTAGCCAAAATCAAGCACACTTACTCTAGAATTTGACCATTGCCAATCCCCTTAATTACCTCTTAAGGAAGAAAATAACAAATCAGATGTGTCTTTTGGAAAGATCACTGAGGTAGCATGTATTGGTGTGCTGTTGAAGAATAAATAAATGCTATGTTATCAGGTGTCAGAGGAAAACAGTTAATGGGTCATGGATATAATGCAAGTAAGAAATACTGAGGATTGGAAATAGAGAAATGACCAGAGTAATAGATGTTATGTAGGTATTATTAGAAAACTAATAATTTCTATGGACCACAAAATTGATATATTGAAACTCTAACTTCAAATTGAATGTTTAGGGATAAGGCCGGAGGTAATAAGGGGAAATGAAGTCTTGGGCAGTGCCCCAAACCCATAGAGCTGCTGCCCTACCACAGAAGATACAGCCACGTGCTGTCTGCAAGCAGAAAGAGAACAAAAGGAACTGAATTGGCTGCCATCTTGATCTTGTACTTCCTTGCCTCCAGAACTGTGAGAAGACACATTTCATAGTCTAAGACCTCCTGTGTACGGCATTATACTATTTTACTGCAACCAGAGCAGGTAAGACCGTTATGTTCCAAGTATGAAAGCTGGGAAAGGATTTCCTGGGACGCATGACACAAGACAAGAAAAATATATGTTAGGAATGAGGATGGCCACTGCTATTCATGGGTCCTTTTCCTCAGCCTGCAGGAGAACTGTAAGTAACTGTTCATTAGGCGGCTTCTCAGTGGGGATAGAGGAGTTGAGCTGGAAAGATGAACCAATGAATTGTGAAGTGTGTGTGTGTGTGTGTGTGTGTGTAGTCTCAATTAGCAGTAGTGATAAATGGAAGTAATCCTAATTTGGATTAATATGATGTGTATTTAATAACATTTAAAATCATATCCTGAGGCAGGCATTTAGCCTAATATTTAAGATGTCCAACATTAGAGTGCCTGAGTTCTGTTTCTGCCTCTGGTTCCTGACTACTGCAGCTTCCTTATCTTTTCTACCATGGTAAGCAGTTATGATGGCTCAAGTAACAGAGATCCTGCCACTCATGCGGGAGACTTGAACTGAGTTCCTGGCTCCCCTGGCCCAGCAATGAAGGCATTTGGGCAGTGAACCAATAGATGGAAGCATTCTCTCTGTCTCTGTATCTCTCTCTCTCTCTCTCTCTCTCTCTCTCTCAATTAAATAGATAAATTAATATCCAAGAGTTACAATATATTCAACACACTTCATCTAAACTGTAAATTAGTATAATCATTGTTTCAGAGAAAAGAAAATGAAACTACTTACCCCAAATGCTTTACCTGTGACAGCCAAATTAGTATAGTTTTTCCAATAATATCACTGTCTCTACTTGCCCTGTTTTCATTTTCCTGATATGGAAGCAAAACATGTACATCATTAGCATTGCACTGAGCAACATAACCCCTGCTGTCTCAGTTGCAGTTTCCGGCAACACAAAAGTCAGTAATTTGAACCACATGATCATGTTTGGAAAATGGTATCTTCCCCCTCATTGTCCCTGTCCATCTTTCCGAGAGTTATCCTCACAATGGCACTGCTGCTGCCTTCAAGGGATTTGATCTGCAGGGATCAGAGTCATCCCTCAGGTTAGAAGTTAGCTAATTGTCACCTCTCTCCCATTTATTTCCATCCAGTCCTCCAAGCTCTTAAATCTTCACAGTGCTAAATCATGGGATCGTGCTGTTGTTGGATGAAATTGATCGGTTTCAGGCTTGTCTTCCACACAATGTCATGGACATTGATTGTATGTAGTGAGTACTGACTTCTACAGCCTCCTTCCCTCCACTTACTATTTACATTTTGCATTTAATTCTTTGGCTGAAAGAAGGAGGGTGTGGCTTCCTGGTTTCCAGCTGAGCAACACCAACAACCCCTACAGGTCAGCGGTCTGCATCAGACTGCAGGTGAGCATGCATCTCACCAGCATGGGAGAAAAGCATCCACTCCTGTCTGGAAACACAACCCTTGGCTTATCCTTTGTTAGTGGGATGTCAATAGTCAGGGGCGGGGCTGCCAAAACTCAGTCCTCAATGAACACAGAGAGCTATTGATCAGCAATGAAAGGATTGAACTGAGGTTAGTGTGAGACCATGAGACTGCAGAGGAGTCAGGTCAATTGTGTCAAATGCTGCCAGGAAGAGGAATTATCAGAGAAGCATGTGGAGATCTGGGGAGAAGATGAAGTGGCAGGACAATGAGGGAATGAAAAGATCAAGTGCAAACTCTTTCAAAGAGCTCCTGATTAGGAAATGCAGACAAGGTTTTCAGTGGCAAGAGGAAGTTTTCCCTTTAAATAGCATAGAAAAGTGTGTTTTAAATGGTCATAGAATGTAAACAGTGAGGAGAGTAGGTACAGGTACAGAAGAGCATGAATTTACTTTATGGATGCAGTACCCAAGGGTGAAGGTGGAACATGGTTAGAATTGCAACCTGCCCCACGCCAATTGGATTATGCAGAATAACTCTGATTCCCTTGGATAAGGATAGATGATTCTAGTATCTTAAAGGGGTGAGATTTAGTTACTACTCCACAGCATCACCCCTAGATTGCCACAAAAACAAGCCCCAGCACAAATTCTGCCATGCAGCCAGACATCTATTAAACATATATTTATTGCCTGCCAATTCAACGATGGCAGAAGTTTAATGAAGTCCCAGCTGTCTGTCCTTTGGAAAGTGCACCTGGGAAGCAGCAGAAGATGGCCCAAGTACTTAGGTCCCTGCCACCACACAGGAGATCCAGATGTTCTTGCAGTCATTTGGGCACCGGACCAGTGGATAGAAGATCTCTCCTTTCTCTCTGTCACTCTGTCTTTTAAAAAGTAAAATAAATAAATCTGTAAAAATGAGACTGGTATGATTATACTCCAGAAATACCTGGTAACTAGAAAATCTACTTCATATAATTGGCCTCAAGAGTAGAAATTTAGGTTCCATTTTGAAGAATAAAAGTTTCCAGACCAATCTTCTACCTCAAACACCGAATATATGCCATTCAAGTATTTTAAGCAAATCACATCATTAAATAACCTGTTTCACCATTGATCTTGATATTAAATATATTTTCTATCATACTAAGAGAAAAACACAAATTTCATCACTTAAAATCCATTCAACCTTGAATATGATCATATCAAATGTATTTAGTTGTTCAGAAATTCAGACAAGATCATAGTGTATCATTTTTGTCCACTCCTAAAGTATGAGTTCTTAGCTAGTTTCTTATTAGTTTAATATGTTTACATTAACTAGCATATATGTGTTTCATTGTGATGGTGAGATGTTTTTGGATAAAAGACAGACATCATAAGATATAGAATTGGCTGGCGCCGAGGCTCAATAGGCTAATCCTCCACCTGCGGCACCAGCACCCTGGGTTCTAGTCCCATTGGGGTGCCAGATTCTGTCCCGGTTGCCCCTCTTCCAGGCCAGCTCTCTGTTGTGGCCCGGGAAGGCAGTGGAGGATGGCCCGAGTGCTTGAGCCCTGCACCCCAAGGGAGACCAGGAGAAGCACCTGGCTCCTGGCTTCGGATCAGCGCAGTGCGCCAGCCACAGCGCACCAACCGCAGTGACCATTGGAGGGTGAACCAACAGTAAAGGAAGACCTTTCTCTTTGTCTCTCTCTCTCTCACTGTCCACTGTCAAAAAAAAATTTTTTTAAGGAAAAAAAATGATATAGAATTGGCCAAAGAGCACAGAATCACCTTAGATAGACGATCAATATCATCAGGGATGGAAATGGATGGCACATAACCATTACCTTTAAACGTTAGACATTGTGAATTTTTTCTCAATTGTGAAAGTAGAACGTGAGTGAGCAACGGTGAGCCCTATATTAACTTCCTTCTTGCTGGGGTAGATTAGCCAGATGTAGGAATACAAGCAAAGCAAACAACAACCTACTGACTGTGTTCTTTCAATACTGATGTGCAATCTATCATCTTACTACCTGAATCAGAAAAGGCGATTTCAGATCTTTCCAGCCAGGGAAAGCACAAGAAAGATTACACAAAGGACTGGTAAGGACCTCAATAGAATGCTCAGTTGGGTCTTTTTGAAAGAAGGGGCACAGGTTGTCCATTCTCTGACCTTCCTGGCCTGCACAGTCAATGCAGGCACTGGTCTGGGCTCAGCAGCCTGGTGGAACCAAGGGAATCGCAAAGGACATAATCCCAGGAATGAGGGTTTGTGCATCCATGCAATGTCTCAAGGAAGCCAACATTTGCCACATACCCCCTGCCTAAACGCGAACAGATAGCATCAAAACGTTTAGTGAACTACAAGAGTCCTTTTAAAAGTTGGTGGAAAGCTGAACTAAAAGAGAAAGCTTATTTTGGTGCAAAAAGATGTTGAAATCCACACATATGAAAGGTCTTGAAAAGCTTCACGAAGCTGTGCATTACAGAAGAAATATGTGTCGATTTTAAAAATGTTTGCATCAAAATAAATTGATCTTTTAATTCTATTTGCCACAGTATTTGAAGTACTTTCATTTTCTTAATGAACAAGAAGCCAACCCCAAAGACCCAGTTGAGAAATAAATGTAAAATTTAATCTGTGGAGGGAGGGCAGTGAAAACTGGCATGGCAAGGAACACAGAGTTAGGAAACTGAGCCCAGACTGTTGCAATTCATACTACAAATACACTAAATAAATATGCAAAAAGTTTGGGTTTCGGCCTAAGCATAAATAAGTCTGCTCAACTCATCTTTGTAATGAAAATGTAAAGAGATGGAAACAGACAGCAGAGTCCAAAGCAGTGGGTACAGCCAGGACAGGTGCCCTGTGCGCCAGGCACTCAGCTCCGGCCAGTGCAGAGGTTCCCTGAGCACTGCTCGTCAGTAGCCAGGAGCACTGCACACACCGGGACCACAGGAAAACCCTGGCGTGGATGCTGCCAGTGAAAACCTCCTTGGGCCTGAGCCTCTGCCTCTCACGGCACAAGAATTTTAATGTGGCAGAAATAGAGAATGAACAACACAATTTCTGTACATACATACATACACACATACACAAAACATTTATTTTTTTCTATATTTCTTTCCTTGTTTTATTTCAAAGACAGAAAGACAGACAAGCAGACAGACAGAGATCTCCCATCTGCTGGTTCACTCTCCAAATGCCCACAGGAGCTAAGGCTGGGCCAGGTTGAAGCTGAGAGCCTAGAACTCAGTCTACAACTCCAACATGAATGACCGGGACCTAAAGGCGTGAGCCATCACCTGCTGCTTCCCAGGGTGCACGTTAGAACCTGACACCCGTCCTAGGTACTATAATCTGGGACATATGCATCCCAAGTGGCATCTTCACCACTGTACTAAACAATACATGCCATAATCATGTATAAGTCTGTACAAAATTCACTCATAATATCATTTTTTTTTTGACAGGCAGAGTGGACAGTGAGAGAGAGAGAGAGAGAGGTCTTCTTTTGCCGTTCTTTCACCCTCCAATGGCCGCCGCGGCTGGCGCGCTGTGGCCGGCGCACCGCGCTGATCTGAAGGCAGGAGCCAGGTACTTATCCTGGTCTCCCATGGGGTGCAGGGCCCAAGCACTTGGGCCATCCTCCACTGCACTCCTGGGCCACAGCAGAGAGCTGGCCTGGAAGAGGGGCAACCGGGACAGAATCCGGCGCCCCGACCGGGACTAGAACCCAGTGTGCCAGCGCTGCAAGGTGGAAGATTAGCCTAGTGAGCCGTGGCGCCGGCCTCATAATATAATTTTGATCCTGTTCAATACTTAAGTTTTGTTTTTAATTTGAAAGAACCCAAGTTTTTCATGTACTGTTAGCGTCTACAGTTCTGAGGTGGAATCTCATAGGATATTTAGTGATATATTCAACTAAGCATCCCATCAAATTCTGTGTCATGGCAACTTTGAGTATTGATTGAAAGCATAATCTCTGGGGTTAGAC
Source organism: Oryctolagus cuniculus (assembly GCF_051225735.1). NCBI lineage: Eukaryota > Metazoa > Chordata > Mammalia > Lagomorpha > Leporidae > Oryctolagus > Oryctolagus cuniculus. Next base: position 5,178,089 of record NC_142879.1, on the reverse strand, counting down.
TGCATGAGTTTAAATCTTGGAACTGTCAGCAGCTATACAGCCATGGTCAATTGCATATTCTTTTTAAGCCTCAATTTATTTAAGTAAACGTGGAATAATAATAATTCCTTTCTCATAGGATTACTGCAAATTCTAATGATAGAGTATGTCTAAAGGACTTAGCAGAGCATGTGTAAGGTGTTGGCATTTGACAACTATCTTCAGTGTTTTTTATATAATAGGAAATTCATCACACAACACAAGGCGCTTGTGTGGCTGCCTCCTTTACCGTGTGCTGGGTATTCATCTTTTTACACAAACACAAATTGTTTCTGGCAGAATATTCCTTGGAGCATCAAGAGGAAGCTACAACACTTTGGCCTACCTGTTTGAAAGACGAATCAGTCCAATCAAAACAAAAATAAATAATCCCTTTCCTTGGTCATGATCGATACAAATAGGTTAAAAAAAAAAAAAGGAACCAGTCTTTGAATGCGTAATGATACACAGACATTGAAAAACCAATCGTCAAGATACTAAATTGCTTCAGTTTTGGGTTCAGCTGAGTTTTTCTTTCTTTCTCTTCTTCCTCCCTCCCTCCCTCCCTCCCTTTCTTCCTTCCTCTCTTTCTCTCTTCCTCTCTTTCTCTCTTCCTCTCTTTCTCTCTTTCTCTCTTCCTCTCTCTCTCTCTCTCTCTCTCTCTCTCTCTTTCTCTCTTTCGTTCTTTCTTTCTCTTTCAGATTTATTTGTTTTATTTGAAAGGCAGAGCTACAGAGAGTGAGGGAGAGTCAGTAAGAGCTCTTCCATCTGCTGGATCACGTCCCAGATCAGGAGCCTGGAACTCCAACAAGGTCTCCCAAGTGGTAGCAGAGACCCAAGCACATATTATCAGGGAGCTGGACCAGAAGTGGAACAGTCAGAACTTGGACAGGCACTGATATGAGATTACAGGTAGCAGTTTACCTGCTGATCCTCGAGTGTGTTTTTCCGTTTTGTTTTGTTTTGCTTTATTTTTAAAGATTGGTTTATTTTATTTGAATGGCAGAGTAACCAAGAGAAAAATTGCACGAAGAATTCAGAAAGTGGTCCTTAATCTAAATCCCAGTAACTATGGCAGTTTCAACACTTGGGGTGTTCTAAATAGAAGGCCTGAGATTTTTTTTGCCTGCTCTGAGCCATTGGCCTTCTCTGAGGGGCCTAGGTACAGCACATGAGATTGGGATTCTAAAGGATGGTTGAAGAGAGTACCTTGAGAACCATGTTTGCAGACTTCCTCAACATACAGTTTCCCTGATTGTGTCGTCGTGGAAGACAGCAACTGTATCTGCCTATCAGAAGTGTTGGGTGCCGTGTGCAGGAGCGGTCACTGTCGGCTCATTTCTGCTCAATGCATTCGCACACAGCAGTTGAGGGGGACCCAGCTGGGAAGAAGAAACGGCCTCTTCTCTCCGATTCCACAGCTCTGTGCGCGAGGGCTTTTGCTTGTTGTTTAAACCAAGCTTTCTAATTACCGATTCGCATGGTTCTGTAGATTAAAAATAAAGTTCTTAATTGAGTATAAATTAGTTTGGAAAATATCCAACTGGTAAAGCCTTTCTCTTCTAACCTTTATTAAAATCAAGATGTTTCCTAATTGAAGAAGCTGAAACATCGCTCTAGCTTTGAAGATCTTATATGTTCTCGTCTTATGGGAAAAAGCACTGAGGTTTTATTTCGCGCGTGTAGGGAGTTATACTGGGGCGTTCAAGTACATTAAAAGATTCTCAGAACAGATTTGTATCAGATTAACTACTTCATTTCTTGGAGACTCCTGAGCATCTTCGCTGCAGCACGACACAGCTGCCAGAGGCTTTTATTCTTAAATACATGTTAGACAGGTGATCGTAATACTTCCCGCAGCTCGAGGCAGTGTGTGCACATTTCAGAGAGGTGTGGGTGTGGCTGAGCAGTCAGTGTCACAGTCAGACCCAACAGAAGGCTCACGTTAGACACACAGACACCCCCTACCCCACCTCCTCAGTAACTGCTTCTGTTCACTCTCTCTGCTCCCAGGGCTTTCTGAGGATTGAGCTGACTTCCATCAACTGTGATCCTCTGACCACACATTTCCATTCAAAAGGTATTAGTGAAAGGAGTCATCCGTTATCTGATCTATGTGAATAGTTAGATTATTTCACCTGAGTATAAGAATATAATGTAGAGGGGCCAGTGCTGCGGCATAGCAGGTAAAGCTACCACCTGCGCTGTCGACATCCCACAGAGGCATCAGTTCTAGACCCAGCTACTCCACTTCCGATCTAGCTCCCCTGCTATGGCCTAGGAAAGCAGTAGAAGATGGCACGTGTGTGGGAGACCCAGAGGAAGCTCCTGGTTCCTGCCTTCATATTGGTGCAGTTCTGGCCGTGGTGGCCACCTGAGGAGTAAACCAGTGGATGGAAGACCTCTCTCTTCTGCCTTTCTGTAACTCTGCCTTTCAAATAAATAAATAAATCTTTTTAAAAAAGAATATAACATAGAGCTATATACACGCATATTATAGCACAGGCATACTCTGGCAACATTGCAGTTGTGGTTCAGACCACTGCAAGGAAGCAATTGTCACAAAAGAGCCAGTCACAGGAAGGTTGTGATTGCCCCGCATACAGAAAGTTATGTTTACAATGATTGTAGGCTGATAAGTGTGCAATAGCATTATGTCTGAAACAATTACAATTGTAAAAATAATTCATTGTTTAAAAAACACTAGCAGTCATCTGAGCTGTTGGAAAAGTGGCCCAGACAGACTCGCTTGCTGCAACCATGCCACAGACCCTCAATGTATAAAAACCAACAAAGGAAAGCTCAGTAAACATAGGCCTGCATAATAAAATAAAGCACTATGATGTACAGAGGGAGATACACGCTTTGCAGATAAATATTAGGTATGTGCATATGATGTATATACCTATATGTGTATATATGAAACATATAGGTACATATGATCCTAAGTGTTTTCTACTATAACTAGCAAAGCATGCTCATTTCAAACAGGGTTCTGTCTAAAAACACAAAAATTTCATTGAGTTCTATTAAATAATCTATTAGGCTACACTTCGTTTATTTTAAACTTGTGCATATTTATTTAGGAGAAGAGAAGCAGAGAGAGAGAGAGAGAGAGAGAGAGAGAAATCTTCTTTCATTCATCCACTGGTTTGCTCTCCAAAATGCACTCAAAGACTCTAGGCCCAGGATCATAGACAGGAGCCAGGATCTCAGTCTAGGTTTCCCATTTGGGTAGCAAGAACCCAGTCACTTGAGTCATAGCTGCTTCCTGGAGTGCGTGAGAGCAGGAAGCTGGAATCGTGAGCCAGAACCGAGTTTCAAGCCCAGGCACTCGGAAATGGGACCTGGAGGTCTCTGCCACTAGGAAAAAGCATGTGCATGAGTGTGTTATTTTACACTCAATACACTCATTTCACTATCAAGGGGTTTTCTTAACTCTCTCACTCCTAGGACATTTAGTATTCTGAAAAATGTAATATTCTGAAAGTAATTTGGTTGCTGACTGGCAGGTGCTGGAGAAGAACTTAAGTGTTCTGACTACTGCATCTTGTGTAACATTCACTGATATTTGGCCTCTCACCTTAATGAATCCTTGCTGTGACACTGGTTTCTTAAATTTTGCCTCTATGGTATTTAGAGAGCTTTCTGTCACTGAGTATGAATTATACTGAAGCCCCTTCAAAAGAAAAAAATGTATTAATAAAAGTTTCTTAAAATTTTCACTGTAAATTACATTATATTGTATAGAAAACAGATGTTTTTATTTTCAATGTTATCATTAGGCATAGATTCTTTTTTTAAGATTTATTTATTTATTTGAAAGTCAGAGTTACACAGAGAGAGAGAGAGAGAGAGAGAGTCTTCCATCCACTGGTTCACTCTCCATTTGGCTGTAAGGGCTGGAGCTGGGCCTATCTGAAGCCAGGATCCAGGATCTTCTGGGTCTCCCACACGGCACAGGGACCCAAGGATTTGGTCCATCTTCCACTGCTTTTCCAGGCCATAGCAGAGAGCTGGATCAGAAGTGGAGCAGCCAGAACTCCAACCGGTGTCCATATGGGATGCCAGCACTGCAGGTGGCAGCTTTACCTGCCGTGTCACAATGCTGGCCCCAAGGCATAGATTCTTTTCTGAATAACATCATACTATTGTCATAAAAGTAATGTTGGCTATGGAGACCATCCCCCCTTTAAAATGAGAAAAACAAGTTTCAAAGAAATGAATTTATATGTCCAAATTATTATTGTTAGCTAATGGCTAACAATAAAGCTAATTACAGACACAGCACTAAGGCCTTCTTTCTTGGGCATGAAATAGTGCTTTCCCAGTGCCCTGCACCCCCTAACCACACTGCAGGGGACCTGTAAGGTTCACATGTGTTAGCATGACAACACGGATGGGCCTCATTCTCATCTACACTCTTGTGATAAACCATCCAGGTTTCCTGGAGACCTCTTAGCTGTCAGCCAATTAGCTTTCTAACCATGTATTTATTCTTGGCAGGTGCACATACCCACTCTGATGATACTGATGCTCCCTGAATGAAATCTTAAAACTCATCCTCCACAGCGATGACTCATAGGAGAGTAATCGTTTGTCAGGCAGAGGAAATGTCTCAAAAATTATGAAATCGTAATACAAATGAAAAAAATTTCAGTACTTGGAGGAGGTCTAAGACAGACAGGTTACACTACGGAGATAATGAGTTCTGAGTAAGTGGACTCAATCAAGGTAAGGCTGCCTGACTACTTATCAACCCGGTGTATGATGAATCTGTATTTTCTGAAGTTGTGTTTACACAATGTCAAAATTTCCTTACAATCCTCATTTCTATCTTTACATACATATTTGAGTTTTCAAACTGTGCACTTTCCATGATTATCAATTAAAGCCTACAGGAAACAGAAAAAAAATTGACATCTCCTTTATGTTAAGGAAGTTAAAAATAATTTGGAAATCATATGATCTTTCTTTGCAAGCATATGCAAATAGGAGCAACACAACACTGTAAAATGTGGCCTCACGTGTCCTTACGTGTGTGGGCAATCTGGTTGTGACTTGGGTCACTTTGTGGACCTCCAGCTGATCTGGCTGCATAGTTGCCCCTTCCTCCTCACAGCTGCTTGTGTGTCCCTCCCCAAGCTCTGCGGAAGAGATAGACCTTCCCCAGTGGAGGAGACAGGGCCATTCTCTGCTCCAGAGCAGGGGGACAGCAACACCCCCTTGCCAGGCACTCTAAGCCAGCAGACATGAATGGTCAGCCTGCCTTTCAAAGAAGGAAAAACACAGAGACCATAGCCTTACCTGTTGGGCAGTTTGGTTGGCATTGTTTTCTGTTTTGTATTTTTCTGGATTTTTTGGACAAACAATATATAATTTTTCGAAATCATCACAAAGTAACGGCAGGTACTTTAGGGGTAGAGTGTGGTATTTCAATACATGTGTACAATGCATCGCAATCACAAGGTATGTATCTCCTTAGACACTTATCATTTCTTTGTGTTGGGAACATACAGAATTCTCTCTACTAGACAATTTGAAATTCTATTATATTCAGTGGATTGCTGTCGCTACCCTTGTCCTTCTGTGCTACAGAGAACTGGACGTTACTTCCCCATCCCACTGCAGAGCTGTCCCCTCTGCACTTCTCCCCTACCCCCAGCCCTGCCCAGGCTCTGGTGGCCACTGTCCACTCACTGATGGTGAGTGTTTACCTGGATGTTCTCCTTTAAAACTTTCTGAATTTGTAGTGTTACTGACTTTTAAGAAAAGCAAAGCATGTACCAGATTATAACCAAACATACCATGTTAAGCAAAGCAATCTATTATGTTCAAACTTTGTCTTCTGGTTGATTTCACGTGAAGCTTTCTGAAGGTTGTGGTGCCACTGGAGGGCTTGGTCCATTGGCAATTCTATTCCGTTCCGGACCTGGACGGGTGCCCCACCAGCGGGAGGCCAGGAGCCACGGTCAGGAGGAACAGAGTCCCGGAAGAAGCCCTCCCAGAAGCCTGATGGTTTTTCTAAGCTTCCTCCCAAAGTCAGAGTGACAAAAACACCAGCAGCCCGGGCTGCCTCCGGAGAGGCAACTGTGAGTAAACACGTCAAGCAATTAATCGAATGTTTCTCTCGCTCAGTTGAGAGAGAATGTCTGCAGTGATTCCGTTTCACTATTCCTGCTTCTGCAAACTGCTTAGCATATTGTGACAGGAAAAGCCATCACTAACAACAAATTAGACCTTGATTGTAAATGATGTTCCAGTGAAATTTAGGAAAAAATACATTTCTGCTTTCAACATTTTGGCCCACTCGTTGACACTCATATAGAGAAGGTTCAGTATTGAGTTGTAACTCAGCAATAGGCTTGAAACTCAACTCTGCCATTATCATTATTATTTCCTTGTCTCTCACAGGGACATCAGACATCTGGTTTCAAAGATAATGGCAGTAACAATTATTTGCATCATAGCCCTAGCTAACTAGATAGCTGAAAACATCTGTTATTATCTTCTCTTTTTCTAACCTGTCCCTCGAGAGCCTTTGACGACAAATATCCTTTTTATATATATTCCTCTCTACAATAATCTTTTTTTGGCAACACATAGACTACTTCATACTTAAGGAAATTGACTAATGCAATTTCTCTCTTTTTTGCATTTAAAAAAGGGGGGAGCATTAAAGAAGACTAAGAATTGGTGTGTGTGTGTGTGTGTGTGCCTGCCAGAGCTGGGATTTCACTGTCAGTTATATTGAGTTGCTATTTAAGCTGTGGTCATTGTTTTTCTCTGATGCTTTTTTTTTTAAATGTAACAAAAATAAATAAAAAATAAAGATGCTGATATTTAAATTAACACACTTAGTAGACCATTACGATCTGACTGAAACTTATACACTAAACATTTTTTTTTTTTTAAATACAACCAAAAGTTAGTTACTAAACTGTGTGTCAGCCATGTACATGGTTCTGGATTCTTCACTGGATGCAGATGATGCAAGGCCTATGGTTTTATTAATGATTTTAATATTAATGTTGAGGATCCTTGCTGTCTATTCAGATAAGAATTCTGAATATCAGCCTGATAAACAGGTGACGTGGTAGGTTTCTAGCATGTACTCAATGAAAGAAATACCCAGGAAAGTGAGGGCTTTATAAGAGCGAGAAGGAGCTTAGAAGTTTACCAGGCTTTTCCAGGGAGTAGACCGGAGGCTGCAAGGGAGAGAGCAGGTGAGCGGGAGAACACGTGGGCTGTGCTGGTAAGCAGGAATCGGGGCACCCAAAAGGCCACCACACCAAGAGGGGTGGGGGCAAACAAGGGCTGCCCAGGTGCTCCAGGCCTTTTATTCACTTCCAAAGGGGAGTAGTTATGTAATCTGATTGGCAGGTGGGCATACAGGTGAGGCCAGGTAGGGGCATGAGATCACACAGAGGGCATGCAAGGGCGTGATTTCTGGCTCACAAATCGAATCAACTTAATCCTATCTGCTTGCCTGTATCAGTTGCTTCTGACATCTATAGTTCAAGTTTGTAGAGCAACTTTAAATCATTGACAAGTGAAAGAAAATATAGATCCCAAAATACAGAATACCTAGAGTGGTTGATAGAAAGAAATCTGTGTGAGCAAAGGAAATTGGACAAGAAAATTTTGAACCTCTGGTGACCAACACCTTTCAGTCTGGATTCACTGGAGTTAGCTGCTGCAGATTTGTTGTCTGTGTGGTCAAATCAATGCATTGCAGGAGAGAATGGATGAAATATGGAACCCTTTTGAAAAGGAGGGTGTTATCTGGATTTGAAGAGCATATGTGAGCTTTAAAGAGAAACTTTGAGTGTATGTAAGTTTAGGAGGAAGAAAAATGTGGGGAGGGGGTAAGGTCAATGCCTTTTATCATGTAAGAGGTGGGGATACCATGAAAAGGAGGGAGGGCAACTGGAGTAGGGAGAACAGGGTGCCGATGGTGTCAGAGATAAGGTTCATGTGAGACGTAACCAGAAAAATACATGAAATCACGCTACTTACATAGCATTTTTTATTGATGACAACCTTCCGTGTTGAGACTGTGGATTCCCCAGTGTCTGGTCAATTACAAGCAGAGCTCGGTTGACAGTGGAATTTTGGTGTGAATATTGGTCTGCACCTTCCACAGTGGCACTGCTCTAATAATCAGAGCTGGAGCGCTCACATGGCAGCTTTCCACCCTGGAGTGCAAGTCACTGTGGCTCCATCCACCAGGCCTGTCCTGGGACTGAACCAGTTCTGCACAGTGAGCCGGGAGAGAAAACCTTTAGGATAATTAGGAGACCGTATGTTTTCTCTCTGCCCTATTTTTTCCAGCACTTTAAAATATTCTCCTGAGTTCAATTATATTCCGCTAGCCTCACAGCAGGTTGAATTTGAAGAACATTTATAAAAAGAAAATGAGCTTCATCCAAATTTCAATGCATTGAAAGATGAAAAAGTTAGCCAAGAAGTATTTATATAGTTGGGGAAATAAAAGAATAGGGATATTTTTTAATTGGATGGGTATATTATTTGTACATTTTATTATTTCAAAACATTGTAAAGAATAATATCAATCAATACCCTGCAATACAGTCTTCTAGCCCAAATTGATTCTGAAATTCATTTAACTTCACTGTATGCAAGTCATTAGAATTATGATGTATCTAATTCAATATAAAATGTAAGTTTTCTCTACCAATATTAAAAGAGCTTTAGTACTACAAAATGTATTGTAGGGTTATTAGTTATTTTTGATAAGGTTGAGGTGTCACATAATATTACTTATCCCTTATTTTGCTAAGTAGACCCTTGTCCCATGAATTTATAGTGTTCCAAAATAATCTATAACAATAAAATTCTACTTGAAATACACAGCCACATCCTATGATTTTAATATGGTTAAGTATATGTTTGCTTAAATCCCCAAATAGGTTATTTCTCCAGATATCAAGAATAAATTTGAGATAAGGCCACTTTACAAAATAAAAACAAAGATACTCTGGTTTCTCTTCAGATCATATAAATCTTTCACCTTTTACATAGTAAAAACAAAGAAAATGCTGATATAAAATGGTGGAGATATTTTTATTACTTGCTTTTACTTGGAAAATAATAGTTGCATATATTTCTGCAATAGAATGTGATGGTTACATAAATGCATACATTATGAGATAATTAAATCAAGCACATCAGTATGGCAGTCACCTCATATATTTAGCATTTATTACAACTAAGAACATTTGAAGTCCAGTTTTGAAATGTAAAGTTTTAAAGCCTTAGCAGTTTTAAAATGCACAATACATTGTTATTAACTACAATCATCATGCTGTACAATAGATCTTCAGAAACCATCTCCCTCATCTAATTGAAATCTTGTAGCCTCAGATTTCAGTAACCAATTTGAGCATGAGCTCAATTTTATTAATTCTCAAAAAATATTGCTTAAGAGAGTTCATGAATTCTTTTCAAACTCTGTTATGAAAGGAAAAAAATATATATGATGGATTTATATTTTATTTTGTCTACTAGAGTTTTATTTCTTTCTTTGAAGAAGAAATTAATCAAATATTTTCATATCCTACTAAAAGTATTGTCCCGTACCTTGAATACGTTTTTTTTTTTTTTCCACAGTTTCTGCTTACTGAACCACTTGGTGAATTCTAATCTATTTTCTCTGACACATGCACACCAGTAATAAGAAGGAAGTATCTTTTACACTTTCTAGGGACATTTAGATTTATGTGAAGGTAGCTTTTGTTTTAAGTTAATAAATTGGCATTCTTACTAATCAATAAGAATTTTATAGTTCTGAGTAGTGTTCGGTAGTCCTCCAGGGAGTAGCCAGCCAAGTTTTTATGTGGAAGGAGAGCACCAGACATAGCTGCCCTATGGGAAAATGGAGGATTAGCTGAGAACCCACGCTTAGATTCCTTTTAAAGATTTAGCATAAAATGAGAGAAACACCAAGGATACACACACACACACACACACACGGAAAGATATTCCTTGTACCTGGATTGAAAGAATTAATTTGCAGCCGGCGCCACGGCTCACTAGGCTAATCCTCCGCCTTGCAGCACCGGCACACCGGGTTCTAGTCCCGGTCGGGGCACCAGATTCTGTCCCGGTTGCCCCTCTTCCAGGCCAGCTCTCTGCTGGGAGTGCAGTGGAGGATGGCCCAAGTGCTTGGCCCTGCACCCCATGGGAGACCAGGAGAAGCACCTGGTTCCTGCCTTCGGGTCAGCGCGGTGCGCCAGCCGTGGCGGCCATTGGAGGGTGAACCAACGGCAGAGGAAGACCTTTTTCTCTCTGTCTCTCTCACTGTCCACTCTGCCTGTGGAAAAAAAAAAATCAAAAAAGAAAGAAGTGTTGTAACGGTGATCAGGAGCTGGGAGCAACATACAGTGATGAAAGGTTGGCTGCATGTTTTTCCTGTGTGAATTAGCAATAACATGTACTACAGGATTTCTCTAAAATGTTGCAAAGATTTAAATTTATTTGCAGTATTCATAGATACGGGCAGTAGTATATTAAGGGGGAAATTGAACTGAAGTGTGAGAGGCTCTGCCTTAGACAGGTTCCACAGCCCACGCTGCACCTTTGTCGTGTGACCAAATACTCACAGCTGCTGCCCTGTCTGAATGTGTTCTAGATGGCCTGGGCTGCACAGGAGCGCATCTCAGACTGACAGCACAGGTGACAGCTCATAGTTGGCTTTGTCCTCCCGTTAGACAATGTCCTTTATTGCACAGTTCTTGAATTACAAATTGGTATTTTTACTTCTTCTTGACAGTCTACCTTTATTAATTGTTCGCTCTCGAGTACTTTATCTTTGTAGATAATCTTGAGATCCTAAAAATCTGAGTGGCTGGAATCTTGCGCTGTAATTGCTCCGAGGAACGAGAAAGGCATTACGATGGGAATGAGGGATGCGGGCGCACTGTTGTAGTTTCCTGTGGCTGCTGAGACAAACTGCCTCAGACCTCAGACGGAGGGAAAGGGAGCAGGTGGGTTATGCTGCAGCCCTGCAGGGCAGAGGCCTGAGAGCAATTTCACTGGGCTGCAGTTGAGGTATCCTCAGGGCCTGTTCGTTCTGGGAACTCAGTGGGAGGAGCTCTTTCCTAGACTGTCTAAACTTCCAGAAGCTTCCAGCACTTCTGGGTTCAAGAACTTTCCTAGCACTACTGCAGCCTCTCCCTCTGTCTCCCTCTGCTATTTTCATTGTCAATTTGCCTTCTGGTTTCCTCCTCCAAAAACACTTGTGATGGCCTTTAGGACTGTCATAACAAAATGCTACAAACGGGGGGCTTAAACAGCACAGATTAATTTCTCACAGTTCCTCCTGCAGGGTAGCAGTCCAAGATCAGGTGCCCCAGGCCTGGGATCTGCTGAGGGCTCGCTCGCTGGATACACGGAGCTGTTTCCAAACTATATTCCCACATGACCCCTGCCATCCAGCCATGATCACCAGCAGAGTTTGGCTTCATAAAACAATTGCTATCCTTTGGCTTTATTTGACAATTTCAGTCTGCATAGAGTTTTCTCAATTAAATGTGTACAAAGTTTTAAATATTTTTAAAGGTGTATCGTTAACTGGCAACTCCAGCCCCCTGCGGACACTTTGATTTCCCACAGTTGCTAGTTTAGGGATCTGATCACGTGGCCACACGTGCAGATGTGGTCCTTAAAAGACATTGGATGACAAATGACAAAGTGAATCCCTCATTATTAACTACTTAAAATAAAAATAAACTACTGCTTGCCCTTCCTCCTAGCTCAAACCAGACTGTATGCCTGGATGACTGAGCTCTTCTCATAACCTCCTGTCTCAGTTCTTGTAAATAGTCTTTGAGTCAAAATTAAGGAAAACACACACACACTGTGGAATTCTGCTGCGTGTCAATTGCTTTGCATATCAGATTAGTGTCCTTATTCTCAGAGCCAAAATATTATTATATGCAATTACACAATAATAGTTCTTGCAACAGATTGACCCAAAAATTGCACACATTTCTTTTTTCCAAAAAATTCTATTCAGAGTCTAGGTTTCAGGACACTCAGAGACACTTAGTTGTATATTACCATGAAGCACTAAAGCAGGGCAAAATTATAGCTTCAGAGAAAACCTGGAGAAAGGAAACCACTTATTTTCAACTAAGTAGAGTGAAATGTCCTTTTTAACCTTCTTAATGACACCCTCCCCTGTTTTAAACTGAGTCATTCTGAGTACCTGAGTTTCATGTTTTATAGTTTTATAATTTGTAACGTCTGGCAAAGATCAAGGATTCTCACTTTCCACCTCACAGATGTCCTTGCAAACGGGAACACGATTTAAATGGTTTACATACATATTTTACTCCATTAGTGCCCAATTAAAAATATGTCTGACAGCTGGCAGACAATGAGGTTTTTCAGAAAATCCAAGTGAGCTGATCAAGGATGGGAAATTGTGCTTGTGTTGTTTTTGTGAATTAACAGTGTATGTTTATCATTCTTAGGGATCTTTTTTATTCATAGACTTTACTCCTGACATAATCATGCTGCATTTTTATGTTATTTTTAGCTATTTTATTTTATTTATGTATTTGGAAAGTAGATGGAGATCTTCCATCTGCTGGTTCAGATGAAATGCCATTTCAGCCAGGGCTAGACTAGGACAAAGCAGGAGTCTGGAGCTCATTTCAGGTCTCCTACACGGGCAGCAGGAACCCAAGTACTTGAGCCATCATCCGCTTCTTCCCAGGGTGTGGATTAATGGGATGCTGAATCTCAAGCAGAACTGGGACTTAAAACTTCAGACAAGGATATGGGATATGGCAGTCCCCATCAACACCTGAACCATTTAAATTAAAATATATTCACATAAGTATATGGTTTATTTTTCTATTAAAAATTCTCCTTAAATAAAAAATAAATGGCTTTTTATAGAAGTCATGAACTTGACCTTGATTGCCTGATTGTTAATATTACTTGCATGTGGCCGGCGCCGCGGCTCACTAGGCTAATCCTCCGCCTAGCAGTGCCCGCACACCGGGTTCTAGTCCCAGTTGGGGCGCCAGATTCTGTCCCGGTTGCCCCTCTTCCAGGCCAGCTCTCTGCTGTGGCCAGGGAGTGCAGTGGAGGATGGCCCAGGTGCTTGGGCCCTGCACCCCATGGGAGACCAGGAAAAGCACCTGGCTCCTGGCTCCTGGCTCCTGCCATTGGATCAGCGCAGCGCGCAGGCCGCGGCGGCCATTGGAGGGTGAACCAACGGCAAAGGAAGACCTTTCTCTCTGTCTCTCTCTCTCACTGTCCACTCTGCCTGTCAAAAAACAAAATAAAAAAAATAAAATAAAATAAAAAATATATTACTTGCATGTGTGTGGGGTTGTTAATATTACTCATGTGTATATGTATCTCTGTCTTTACATATGTTAACATTTCACCTAGTCCTTACCTTTGAGTGTTTTTTAGCTGCACCATTAGTGAAATAAGGAGGGCATTACCACCAGCACTGTTAGAGTTCTACAAAGAAGCAGAACAATAGGCTGTGTAAGTAAATACCAATGTGTAGAAAGATTTACTTTAGGGGCCAGCATTGTAGTGTAGCAAGTAAAGCCGTTGCCTGCAAAGTCGTCATCCCATATCGGCACCAATTCGAGTATTGGCTACTCGTCTTTCTTTTTCTTTTTTTTTTTTTTTTGACGGGCAGAGCGGGCAGTGAGAGAGAGAGACAGAGAGAAAAGTCTTCCTTTGCCGTTGGTTCACCCTCCAATGGCCGCCGCGGCCGGTGCGTTGCGCCCAGAGCACCGCGCTGATCCGATGGCAGGAGCCAGGTGCTTCTCCTGGTCTCCCATGGGGTGCAGGACCCAAGCACTTGGGCCATCCTCCACTGCACTCCCTGGTCACAGCAGAGAGCTGGCCTGGAAGAGGGGCAACCAGGACAGAATCCGGTGCCCCAACCGGGACTAGAACCTGGTGTGCCGGCGCCACAAGGTGGAGGATTAGCCTAGTGAGCTGCGGCACCGGCTAGTACTTGTCTTCTAATCCAGCTCCATGCAAGTAGCCAGGGAAAAATCAGCAAAAGATGATCCAAGTGCTTGGGCTCCTGTTACTCATGTGGGATACTGGAAGAAGCTCCTAGCTCCCGGCTTCCCTGTGGCCCAGCCCTGGCTGTTGTGGCTGTTGTGGCCACCTGAAGAGTGAACAGCAAATGGAAGATTCTCTCTCTCTCTCTCTCTCTCTCTCTCTCTCTCTCACCCCCCCATCACTGTAACTCTGACATCCAAATAAATAACTACATAAATAATAGAAATTATTTTAAGGGACTGGCTCATGTGATTGCAGGAGATGACAAATCTGCGCCGGTGGCTGGAGGTGGAGAGAAGGGTCTGTGCCGTGACTCAGGCCTGGAGGAACTCTCCCCTTTTCCTCAGCTGACCTCAGTGGGCCCTTCACCTCCAACTGATTGATAAGGCCCGCCTCCATGACTGGGAAATGCTTCCATTGCTCAAAATCTACTTCTTTATATCAGCCACACCTAAAAATACCTTTATGCCAACTCTAGACTGATGTTTAACCCAAACTGTGTACCGTTACCTAACCAAGTACATCTAAAATTAATCATCAGAGAAAGTAGAGGGAGATGAAGATATAAAACTCAAAAGCAATGTAAGTAGGCATTGCAGAAAGAAAAAGCATTTTGTGTTTTCTTTCTTTTCTCTTAAGAATAAAGAAAATATTTGATTGGAAGACAGAAGCAGCACAGAAGGAATAGTAACAATGATATACAAATTTGAAAGGCGAAAACCATTTGAACAGAAGCAAGAAAGTTGACAGGAATGCTCTCTTCCTATTTTTCCCCCAACTATCCATTTTAATACCCTTATCCCAGAAACATCTGGGATATCAAGAGAATAATTTTTCAGGCAAAATTCCACCATCTGAATTTCTTCTACTGCAATACAGAGAAGAATGCAAATACTATTGTTGGCCTAAAAAAAAAGCCTTTCAATTTTATCAGAAACATATATAATGATTAGAAGCTAAAGCTCTGGATTATTACACCTGCAAGCCAGCAATAAGTTTTTATTATTCCAGGAAAAGAAGCTTGGTCAGTATTATAGATCTGCTTTTGCTGCTTTATTACTATGAAACAGTATCTGAAGTGTTAACTTACATAACTGGTTAAAATCCAGCCAGATCATGGTAATTTGGAAAGAAACCTGTTGAGCCAGAGTGCTTATGGATTAATATCAAGCAGCCCACCACAAACAACTAAAATGCACAATGATTGATCTCACCTTGAAATCTCCCAAATGAGAGGAGCATTTTAGTTGTTTGTGGTGGACTGCGTGGACCACACTTGAGTTTGTGCTAAGCAGAGGACTGGGTAAGGAGACTGGCCTCCTCAGAAACACCGACCTTGCCATCAGACAGGTGGAGCGTGGATCAGCCTGACCCTCCGCGAAGTGGGACAGTCTGGACATGGAGTGCAATCACATGCATTCCGCCTCTGTAATGAGCCCTCAACAAAATCTCTGGACACAGATGTTCACTGAGTTTTTCTGGCCTGCAATATTCTGCGTGTGTGGATACACTGATGCACCACTGGGGACCTGGAGGGTGATCCATCCTGACTTCCTGGGAGGAAGACGCAGGATCTTCAAACCTGGGGCCCTTCTAGACCATAGCGTATGCAACTCTTCTTTGGGCTGTATCTTTACATCCTCTTCTGCTATAATTAAATTACAACCATTAAGTACTGGGCTTTCCTGAGTCATTCTATTGAATTATCAAAGCTAAGGGGGTATTGGGAAACTATCTGCATTTATAGACAGCTGTCCAGCTGTGGGTGGTCTGGAAATCCCATGTTTGGGCTCTTGTATGAAACCAGGGCAGGCTTTCAGAGGTCTGTGCTGTAAACCCACTCATGAGGTGTGGCTAACTTCTGGGTAGTTACTGTCGTCATTGCAATATACATGATAGATTCAAACAAACAGAAAATATATTAAGAATGCAACATTAGGCCAGCGCCACAGCTCATTAGGCTAATCCTTCGTCTGTGGCGCAGGCACCCCAGGTTCTAGTCCCGGTTGGGGCGCCGAATTCTGTCCCGGTTGCTCCTCTTCCAGTCCAGCTCTCTGCTGTGGCCCAGGAGTGCAGTGGAGGATGGCCCAAGTGCTTGGGTCCTGCACCCGCTTGGGAGACCAGGAGGAAGCACCTGGCTCCTGGCTTCAGATCAGTGCAGCACCCTGGCCGCAACACACTGGCCGTAGTGGCCACTTGGGGGGTGAACCAACGGAAAAAGGAATACCTTTCTCTCTGTCTTTCTCTCTCTCTCTGTCTGTCTGTCTAACTCTGCCTGTCAAAAAAAAAAATGCAACATTAAGTGAAAAGCAATGCAGTGTAGTCTGCTTCTTTATTCTCTATTTCCTTTAAGCTTTCATCTGGCCCCATCTATAGCAACAGTTTTATTTATTATCTGATTTAAATTGCCAAGCATTTAAAAATCTGATAAACTTGTAGACATGTGATACAACATATAATCACAACCACCACCACCAATGTCAACATCTGACAGAATGGGAGAAAATATTTACAATCTATGCATCTGATAAAGGATACATATATATATATATATATACACACACACACACATATATAAGACACAAGGAAACAGTCGCTCCCCCTCTCCGTGGAGGAACGACACAGGACCCTGCGCTGTTCTTTTATCTGCTCAGCCCTCCCCAGGTTTGCTGCTGGTTCTTCCCGGGTTGGCTGCCATCCCTTCCACCTCCGTGGAAGGGCGGTTCCCCCTGCCACATTCCCCACTTCCGCGGGGGAGCGGCACACCACTGGCCGGCTCTCTCGGGGGCTGTACAGGTGTTCCTTCAGATAGATGTTCCCCCTAGATGTTCCTGGTGCATGTTGTCTCTCTCCTCCTTTATAGTCCTCTTCCGCCAATCCCAACTCGGCTGCCCATACGCCGAGTACGCTGCTCTCCTCCAATCAGGAGCAGGATCAGCTCCTGTTGGTCATCACTCAAATTGGCAAGAGGCAGCTGGGTAGAAGCTGTTTGCTCCTCTCCCAGCGCCATATTGTGGGAGAGCAGATGCGTAGAATAAGTCTTAATTCCAGTAACAGTCTAGTCCGAGTTGCTCCCAGTTGCTCCCCACAGATCCCCCTTTCTTTTTATTCTTTGGCGTTGATACGCTCCTGTCTTCGGTGCCCCGCGGCACACACTCTGCTCTGCTTGGAGTTGCCCACAGGTGCTTACAAGCCCTATCAAACAGGCAAACCGAATCCGGGTCCTCTCTTCGCCATGTTGTGAGGAGGTTTTAGGCGCTGATGCATGCCTGAGTTCGGTGCCCTGCAGTGCATGCTCTGCTCTGCTAGAACTGTCTGCAGGTGCTTACAAGCCCTATCAGGCAAACCGAATCCAAGCCCTCTCATTGCCGTCTTGTGGGGAGACTTATTGGTGTTGATAACGTGCCTGTCTTCGGTGACCTGCAGCGGGTAAGCTGCTAGCCGCCCGCAGGTGCTTATCGTCCTAATCAGGCAGACCGAATCCAAGCTCTCTCATTGCTGTGTTGTGGGGAGGCCTTATTTTTCTCTATTTCTCTATCTCCGGGCATTCCTATTTCTCCCATTTTACTTCTATCTGCCAGCATTCCTATTTCTCTCATTTTACTTCTAAACTTCCCACGGCTTCTCTTATCCCCGCGGTTTCCTGGCGCCCACCCCGAGGCTGCTTCTTGGCGCCTCGCCCCGCGGTGGCGGCTTCCCGGCTCTGAGCTGCTTCAGCCCGCGCTTCTCTCATCTGCGCAGCTCGGCTTCGTGCGCGCACTCCGCGGTCTCCACACCCCTTCGCGCCCGCACCACGGCCTCGCGCTAGCCCCACATTCCCTATCTATTCACGCCCCGTGCTCTCTCTGCATGCGGCGGCTTCTGCGAATCACACAGCGTAGCTTACGTTTCTGCCACTAGCATTCAATCTAAGTTCCCCGGACTAACCTGGCGAATTCAACCTAGCTTACGTGTCTCCGCCTTATGGTTTGGCTTCCCGTCCTTTGCTCCCCGGGCTAATCTGACGGATTCCAACCTGGCGGCCCACGTCTCTGCCTCTGGTTCCAGATTTTCGCCTTTTGCCCCCCGGGCTGACTTAAAGAATTCCAAGCTGGCTTACGTCTCCACCTCGGCCTGCACTCGCGACTTCATCCTCCCTAACATTTTTCTCTACCCGGTATGTTTCCCTAAGTTTTCTTCCAACAATATTCCTCCCTCATTTCTCCTGGCCTCTCCCGACAGTCCGTATCCAAGTCTAAGTTTCTTATAGGTTTCACTTTCACTTTCAACCTGCAGTCCGTATCTGAGTCTAAGTTTCTTCTTGCTTTCACTTTAAATCCTAACTTCTTTCCCACAGTCCGTATTCGAGTCTATGCCTAGGCTTTCGATAGCTTCTTCCAGCACCTTTTCTGTCCGGCTTTTCCCTAGGCTCTTTGCTAGTCTCTCTCTCCGGTATTTTCCACTTCTTCCCGTTTCTTCCCTCCTAAGTTTCCTATCCGAGTCACGGCACCATTATGTCGCTCCCCCTCTTCGTGGAGGAACGACACAGGACCCTGCGCTGTTCTTTTATCTGCTCAGCCCTCCCCGGGTTTGCTGCTGGTTCTTCCCGGGTTGGCTGCCATCCCTTCCACCTCCGTGGAAGGGCGGTTCCCCCTGCCACATTCCCCACTTCCGCGGGGGAGCGGCACACCACCGGCCAGCTCTCTCGGGGGCTGTACAGGTGTTCCTTCAGATAGATGTTCCCCCTAGATGTTCCTGGTGCATGTTGTCTCTCTCCTCCTTTATAGTCCTCTTCTGCCAATCCCAACTCGGCTGCCCACACGCCGAGTACACTGCTCTCCTCCAATCAGGAGCAGGTCCTACAGTTTATTGGTTGAACTGGAGGCAGCTGTGTAGAAGCTGTTTCCGCCTCTCCCAGCGCCATATTGTGGGAGAGCAGATGCATAGAATAAGTCTTAATTCCAGTAACAGTCTAGTCCGAGTTGCTCCCAGTTGCTCCCCACAGAAACATGCCCAATATCACCAGCCAGCAGGGAAATGCAAAATCAAAATCACAATGAGTCATCTCACTCCAACTAGAATGGCCATTATCAAAAAGATAAAAAAATAAAAAATGCTGGCAAGGCTGTGTAGAAAACAGAATCCTCATACATTGTTGATGGAAATGCAAATTAGTATAGCCATTATGGAAAGCACTATGGAGTTTCCTCAAAAAATCAAAAATAGATCTCACATATGATACAGCTATCCTATTTCTGGGAATAAAATGGAAGGAAATGAAGTCAGAATATAATAAAGATACCTAATATCCCATATTTATTGTTTCACTATCCATAATAGCAAAGAAAGACATCAATCTATATGTCCACAAATGAGTGAATGAAGGAACACACAATTGAATATTGTCCTGCCACAAAAAGAATTAGATTCTTGCATTGGAGATCACTATGCTAAATGAAATATTCTATAAAGTCAAAGAAAAATGCAATATATTCTCTCAAATGTGGAATTAAATTTATAAACAATAAAAAATCCAGACACCATATTATTTGGTATATCTATGTCTATATCTGTGTTCTGCACTGAATTATACCCCAGCATAATAATATATCTTTCTTTCCTTACATTACGTTTTAATATATCACCCCCACTTTCTTCATGTTCGTATTTTCCTGAAGTATAGTTGATGCTCAAAATCTACAATCCTTTTTGTTTGGATGTATCCCTTAGGAATAGCATTCAGTTGGGTTTCCTGCATGGCCCTCTCTGGAAATCATTCTATCTTAGTAAAATTTAATGTTATTGAAAAAGAGAAAAGTCATGTTAAATGCATATATAGTCAATTCCTAAAGCTTAAAGAAAACTGGAGTCATCTGTACTTGTCATTCATTTGCAAGTGAAGACATGGTGAGCTAAGTGACTTATCCATTAAGTGGAAAGCAATGCAATGTAGTCTGTTCAGTGGGATATAAAAAACAAACCATGCATGATCAGATCGTAGTCTTTGTGTAGTTTCAAGCTGATACTGAATACTAGAGAAAGAATGATTTGAATGACAGAGAGCTTTAGAAATTGCCAAATACTGAATAGTAGCCAGTTAGTTTATTCATGGGAAGGTTTTAGGAGCAGGTGACACCTGAGTTGAGGTGGATCATATTGTGTCCTCAATAAAGGTTTCAACGAAGTCTCAGCACAGCTGGCTTCAAATCCTTCCCAACTTAAAGTTCTCTGTGGGGAGCAACTGGGAGCAACTCGGACTAGACTAAGTTACTGGAATTAAGACTTATTCTATGCATCTGCTCTCCCACAATATGGCGCTGGGAGAGGAGCAAACAGCTTCTACCCAGCTGCCTCTCACCAACTTGACAAGTTGCAGGACCTGCTCCTGATTGGAGGAGAGCAGCGTACTCGGCGTGTGGGTAGCAGAGTTGGGATTGGCGGAAGAGGACTATAAAGGAGGAGAGAGACAACATGCACCAGGAACATCTGGGGGAACATCTATCTGAAGGAACACCTGTGCAGCCCCCGAGAGAGCCGGCCGGCGGTGTGCCGCTCCCCCGCGGAAGTGGGGAAAGTGGCTAGGGGGAACCGCCCTTCCACGGAGGTGGAAGGGTTGGTAGCCAACCCGGGAAGAACCAGCAGCAAACCCGGGGAGGGCCGAGCAGACAAAAGAACAGCGCAGGGTCCTGTGTCGTTCCTCCACGAAGAGGGGGAGCGACATAATGGTGCTGTGACTCGGATAGGAAGCCTAGGCAGGGTTTTGTGTCGTTCCTCCACGAAGAGGGGGAGCGACATTCTCTAAGTCCTCATCCACTGGTTCTCACCCTAATTGCCCCTAAAAAAACCTGGGAGGCAAGAAATGCAACTATTTGAGTCATGTCTTAATTTAGATTTAAATAGCTGCTCTATGCTACACAATAGGATAGCAGATGGAAGGTTTTGTTTGATAGCAGGGAAAGCCCATGTGAAAATGTAGAGATGGAAACAAGCATAACTTAAGTGTATGAGAAAGTTTCAAATATTTCAAGCAGCATGTTGAGGCTGAGGTACTGCTTGATTAAACATGACATAAAGCTCAGTCTGTCAGTATTGAGTGTCCATTGCACAAATGTATGGGGAGAACACAGAAGAATGTTTGCAGTATATGCCAAATATCCTTTAAAAACAGCTTATCCAAAGGAATGAAATATCCACCACATCAAATCTGTCCTAAAACTTCTCTATCACTGCACAGAAGAAATTCAGTCAGACCTTTCCAGCCCCTGGGTACATATCTGGGTCTCTGATATAAAAACTAATAACAAAGAAAATTGAAAGATCTACTTTATCTGAGTCTATGTAGGGTGAAAATCACACTCTGAGATGTAACAACATAGAAAGATTCGTTATTCCTGTGCCTTTTTCTGAAGATATGCTCAGATATGAAAAATGTTGGAACTATAACAGTATATAATTAGGTTTTGTGCTTACTTTAGTTATAAGTCACACACACACACACATCTTAAAATAGCTTTAGGACAAAACAGGAAGAATTGGTTCAAGTAATTGAAAATAGAGTGGCTGAGAATCTGTCATACCCAATTTATTTTGAAGATCAAGAGATATTACAAAGATTCAGTATTCTCTGTTTCTTGTCTGCTTTCCTCAGTGTTGGCTTCCCTTACTGTCATCAACAGTCAATGCTATTGTTGTTTTCTCAGGATCTCGCCCAGCTGAAATTAGGATGCATCTCTCCACACTTCAGTAAAAGTGCCAGGCTCATGCTTTAGCTAACTCTGACTAAAAAAATGTGTCCATAGTGAGTGCATAAGCAAACTATGGAATATTGATGCAGTGTGATATTGGCCTAAAGTGAAGGAAATTCTGCATTTTGTGACTACATTGATCAACCTGGAGGATGAGATACTAAGTGAAATCAACCAGACAAAGATAATCCTTCATAATCCCACTTATACATGGAGTCCAAAGCATGTTGAATACATACAAATAGAGCAGAGGCTGTTATCAATGCGAGTCAAAAGGTACAAAGTTGTAGTTATGTAGGATGAGTAAATCCAGAGCTTCAACACACAGCAGGAAGATGGGCGCATCATGGTGTTCTAATCCTAAATTCCATCATCTTGAGGAAGCTACCACACTCAGATAGTTTACTGTAGGAATTAGAGCAAATAATGTGATGAAATTTTATCAACAGTTTATGTAAGGTGCAGTGAAATGCAAATGTTCTGGTCTGAAAGATTTATGAATCCTTTGTAACAGTACACGATTGTTAGGGAGGATATTCTAAACTAAGAGAAAGAGAAGGGGGGGTTGAGAGAGAGAGAGAGAGTGTTGAACTATTACAGAAATAAGAAGGTCGATGGGTGCTGCAAGAGCTACTACAGAAAGCTGTGATTGTCATGAGACAAGAGGAGCAAAGAGGCCCATGATTCAGCGCTGCAGAGAGGAGCACAGGGCCCCGCACTTGTGTGCAAGTGTGCAGGTACACATGCCTACACACACATTTCATCGGGTTACTACTAGTGGATGAGGTAAATAGTGTTCATGTTTTAGATGAAGGAACCAATTCAGAGACATTAAGTCATAATCCAATGGCTTACAGTAGGTGGCAAATCAATGATTAGCATTCAGAAACTTAATTTAAAATAAATTTTCAATATTTTAAATACAAAAATTAAAGAATAAGGTTTTTGACATATTTTCGGGCTGGCATTGTGGCACAGCAGGTTAATATGTCACCTATGACAATGGAATTCCATATAGGAGTGCCAGTTCAAGTTCTAGACGCTCCACATCCAATCCAGATCCTGTCCATGCTTCTGGGAAGGCAACAGAATATGATCCAAGTATTTGGGCCCCTGCCACCTATTTGGAAGACCTAACTGGAGCTCCAGACTCCTGGCTTCAGCTTGGTTTGGCCCTAGTCACTCCAGCCATTTGGAGAGTGAACCATTGGATGGAAGATTTCTCTCTCTCTCTCTCTTTCTCTCTCTCTCTCTCTCTCTCTCGCTTCTGCTCTCACTCTCACTCCCTCTTCCCCTTTCTGTCACTCTGTCTTCAAATAAATAAAATTAATCTTTATTTAAAAATAATTTGATATATATTATAGTTTTAGTTAACATAGAACTAGCACTAAATTTAATAATGAAATAACACATTTAATGATCATGACGTGTTCTCCATGTTCTCCAACACTTGGAGAAAACTGGTAAACATGTAACAATTACATTCTGATATATTAATAAGCATACAACAGGAAGCCATTTTAATGCTTATTCTTTTAATTTGCAAGTGTGTAAATAAAGCAATATTTTGTAGTATTTCATGTCAGATACTGCATTTACTGTTTTTTTGCAAATTGTGAACAATACTTACCAATAAATATTAATAAAGCATTACTCATTTATTTTGCCCTTGATATCTATTTTTAGAACTTCTGATAAGGCCCACTTTTCGAGATATGTTATGTAAACAGATGTAAAATACCAATTTTCATCAAACATTGTCTTTTTTGTTTTGTTTTGGTCTTTGCTTTTTCTTCGCAGCCATGATAGGAACAGGTAAATGCTAAGGTGGGCCGGCTTAGCAGAGGACCTGGGAGACTGTAGAAAGACACAGAAAAGATATTTGCTTAAAGGGTCATAAAAATAAGAAAATGGTTTTTCTCAAAATTACGTTAGGTGCCAGCACTGTGTTGCAGATGGCTAAGCTGCTGCCTGCAATGCCCACATCCTATTCGGGTGCTGGTTCTAGTCCCAGCTGCTCCACTTCCCATTCAGCTCCCTGCTGATGTGCTAGGGAAAGCAACAAATGGTGGGCCAACTGATTACAACTGGTATCCGCATGGGGGACTCCAATGGAGCTCCAGGTTCCTGGTTTATGTGTGGCCCCGCCCTGGCCATTGGAGCCATTTGAGGAGTGAATCCACAGATGGAAGATCTCTCTCCTTTCTGTGTTCCTCCTTCACTCTCCCTATAACTCTGCTTTTCAAAATTATAAATAAATCT